>NW_026607410.1:5000-37500 GCF_029890125.1 Rhinichthys klamathensis goyatoka
TGACGCAATTTCTTTTAGAAACAAACTTTGTTATATTGTTATATTGTTTGTGTTATATTGTTTTCATGTTATCACTGTGAAGCGCTTTGATACAATCTGTATTGTAAAAAGCGCTATATAAATAAAGGTGACTTGACTTGACTTGACCTCTGTTGAGGTTCCAACCGTACCGACACTAAAATGTGACGTGAACACACTGCAGATCCCTGATTGGTCAGACAGAATCGTCACTACCAGCGTCGTTGTATTTGCGAGACATCAAACCCGCTAGATTTACATAGCCGTAACAGCCACCGCTGTAGCACCTGTTTTAAAACTACTTGCTTGACTTGCTTAAAGAAAAAAGAAAGAAAGAAAACTTCCAAAAAAGAAATGGCTGAATCGTGGTCAGTGGACGCAGACGTTCCTCTCGCCGGCTGCCGAGGAGCGGATACACTATAGCGGTCAGACTATAATCCCACACACTGAAGCGGCACTGCAGTGGAGAAGCGGACCGAGCCGAACCGAACCAGCAGTGGAAAAGCGCCATTATATACATATAGAAGGCTGCATTATAAAATGTCTTAAAGGAAAAAAAAAAAAAAAAAAAAAAAAAATCAACCCCATAGTGGATTCTAAGTGATCAAGGGCTTAGCACGTTCCAATTCAGCCTATTGCAGTTTCCGCCAGTAGTGGGCACTCATGCAACGTAAGCAATGACGCACATCCGAGTGAACGAGACGGAGGGAAGTTAGCGAGTGAAGGGCATGACAATTTTGGACTGGAACACTCACTCACTCTCACTCACTCACTCACACTCTCACACTCTCTCACTCACTCACACTCACTCACTCACTCACTCACTCACTCACTCACTCACTCACTCACTCTCTCACACTCACTCACTCACTCACACACTCACTCTCTCACACTCACTCACTCACTCACTCTCTCACTCACTCTCACTCACTCTCACACACTCACTCACTCACTCTCTCTCACACACTCACTCACTCACACTCACTCACTCACTCACTCACTCACTCACACTCACTCACACACTCACTCACTCACACTCACTCACTCACACTCACTCACACTCACACACACTCTCACACACTCACTCACTCACTCACTCACACTCACTCACACACTCACTCACACTCACTCACACTCACACACACTCTCACACACTCACTCACACTCACACACACTCTCACACACTCACTCACACTCACACACACTCTCACACACTCACTCACTCACTCACACTCACTCACACACTCACTCACACTCACTCACACTCACTCACACACTCACTCACTCACACTCACTCACTCACACTCACTCACTCACACTCACTCACACACTCACTCACTCACACTCACTCACTCACACTCACTCACACTCACTCACTCACTCACTCACTCACACTCACTCACTCACACTCACTCACACACTCACTCACTCACACTCTCACACACTCACTCACTCACTCACACTCACTCACACACTCACTCACTCACACTCACTCACACACTCACTCACTCACACTCTCACACACTCACTCACTCACTCACACTCACTCACACACTCACTCACACTCACTCACACTCACTCACTCACACTCACTCACTCACTCACTCACACTCACTCACACACTCACTCACTCACACTCACTCACTCACACTCACTCACACACTCACTCACTCACACTCACTCACTCACACTCTCACACACTCACTCACTCACTCTTTGGACTGGAACACTCACTCACTCTCACTCACTCACTCTCACACACTCACTCACTCTCTCACTCACTCTCACTCACTCACTCACTCAGTGTCACTCAGTACAGGCCCGCGTCCAGTAGCTCCTGCAGGAAGGAGAGCACCACCGAAACCTCACATGACTCTGGGTCAATACGATTTCTCGAGCACCAGCTGGAAAAACCCGACCACTTTAAAGCATAAAGGCGCCGAGTAGACGGGGCCCTTGCTTCAGAGATAGTGCTTAAGACCCTGTCAGGAAGGTCCCCGGATACCCGTTTAGGGGCCACACATGGAGGGCCCATAAAAAAAAACCACACATGGAGGGCCCATTCCTCAACGGAACAGGCCAGGGGGTCGTGTCTGACAACTGAACCAGTTCCGGAAACCAAGGTCTGGATTTCCAGAGAGGAGCCACCAGAAGGACTGGGCATCCGCTCTCCCTGACCCGCTCGATAACCTGTGGGATCATCGAGACGGGGGGAAACGCGTAAAGGGGGCGGCTGGGCCAGAGATGAGCCAGCGCATCCCTGTTTTTCGAGAAAAACACCCTGCAGTGGGTGTTGGCTCTCGAGGCGAAAAGGTCGACTTCGGCCTCGCCGAACCTCTCCCATATTAGTCTGAGGGTTCAGGGACCACTCGCCTAGGGGAGTGTTGCCCCTTGAGAGCATATCCGCGCCCACATTCTGGACGCCCGGGACATGCGCTGCTCTCAGAGAGCTCAGATTGGCTTGTGCCCACATGAGGAGGTCCCTCGCCATAGCGTACAGGTTGCCTGACCTGATGCCACCCTGGCGATTTATGTAGGCCACCACAGACACGTTGTCTGTACGGACCAAGACGTGGTGACCCCTGAGGTTTGACAGAAAAGCTTTCAGGGCCAAACCAACTGCTTTCATTTCCAGACAGTTGATATGTAAGCTCTGCTCCGTGCTCGACCAGAGGCCGGAGGCAGGCTTGCCCTCGTGCAGCGCTCCCCAACCCATGTTGGATGCATCTGTAAAAACCACTTTCCTCCTGGAAACTATCCCCATGGTCACCCCCTTGCGGTACCAGTCCTGAGCCCGCTAGGGAATCAGTGTTCTCAAACACCCCTGATTCACCATAATGCGCAGGCTGCCTGACTGCCATGCATGGGTTGGCACACGGCGTTTCAGCCAGTGCTGCAGCGGGCGCATGCACAGTAATCCCATATGGAGTACTGATGATGCAGCTGCCATTAGACCAAGCAGTCTCTGAAACCTCTTCAGAGGCGCGCGCCCTGAATGCGGCTACCAGTGTCTGCACAGAGAGCGCGCGCTCTTGAGTGAGCCGCGCTTTCATTGTCACCGAGTCTAAAACCGTGCCCAGAAAGACCACAGTCTGGCTGGGGTTCAGTTCGGTTTTGGCAACATTAATTGTGAGACCCAGGCACTTTAAATGGCTGAGAATCAAATCCCTGTGAACTATTAGTTCGTCTCTCGACTGCGCTAGCACCAGCCAGTCGTCGAGATAATTCAGCACACGCACTCCCTGGCTTTTTAGCGGGGAGAGCGCTGCATCCATACATTTCGTGAATGTACGGGGTGCCAGAGCCAGACCGAACGGCAGAACGGTGTATTGATATGCCCTCCCCTCGAAGGCGAATTTCAAAAATGGCCTGTGACGAGGGTCGATCTGAATATGAAAGTATGCATCTTTCAGATCCATTGAAACAAACCAGTCCCCCGGGCGAACCTGCGCGTGAATTTGTTTGAGTGTTAACATTTTGAAAGGCCGTCTCATGAGAGCCCTGTTCAAACGCCTCAGATCTAGTATGGGTCTGAGCCCGCCGTCTTTCTTTGGAATTAGAAAATAGCGGCTGTAAAACCCCGAATACATTAGCGCGGGAGGGACTGACTCTATCGCTCCTTTTGCTAATAATTCCTGAACTTCGGTGCGAAGCACGTGATTCACGCCGCTTCTCACCGATGTCTCGATAACCGCCTGGAATTTCGGGGGTCTGCGAGTGAATTGGAGCGAGTAGCCTCGCTTTATAGTGTTTATGACCCAACTCGACACACCAGGGATGGCTTGCCAGGCCATCACTCCTGTGGCTAGGGCGTGACACACTGAATGGGAGGGACTGCCTAACATAGGGGGACCTGATACTCTTATAATGTGATTTGTGCACATACTGAGTGTTTGACTGACTGTGTAGGCTTTTGCCCGGGGGGAAGTCAGTGTTACCACAGGGCGGGGGCCGCCTAGTGAAGGGGGACCGTGAACCCGTGTGTTGTGATTGTGAAACATGCTCTTTTTGTGCTTTATTTGGGTCGCCGTGAAAACGGCGTTTGTTTGCAGAGACGCGCTCACTGCTGCGGGCCTGTTTACAATAATAAAATCCCCAGCCGCCTGAACTGAACAGGGAGCTGTGGGAAGTTTTGCTGGTTTCTTCGAGGGTGGTCCGGCAAGCGCGAGACACGAGCCCTCTCTCTTTCCCCTCCGTGCTAGGACGACTTCGGAGGCGCCTGGTCGGCCACGCGCTGGGTCGAGGGCCTTGACGCCTGGGGAGCGGGTAGCGCTTCGCGGGCCTTGACTGGCGCTGGCTATCAGCCGCAGGGCGGGGCTGAGAGGCCTGTTTCGCCGGCTTGGCTGGATGAGGCGAAGGCGGCGGCTTGGGCTTGCTGGACGCGGAGCTCGAACGTTTCGGCAGGAAGTGTCGCATGGCCTGGGACGCTTTCTGTGCCTCCGTGTACCTCTCCGAGAATCCCTTCACCGCCGGGCCGAAGAGACCGGAGCTGGACACCGGGGCGTCGAGAAACCTCGTTTTGTCGGCCTCCTTGATTTCGGTGAGGTTAAGCCACAGATGGCGCTCGAGCACGACCAAACTAGCCATATTTCTGCCGATGGCCTGTGCTGTAGACTTAGTAGCACGCAGCGCTAAGTCCGTAGCACTCCTCAGGTCCCGAAAGGTCTCCGGGTCCGGGCCAGCCTCGTCCATGGACCGGAGGAGTTTGGCCTGGTAGACCTGCAACACGGCCATCGTGTGCAGGGCCGATGCAGCCTGACCGGAGGCGGCGTACGCGCGTCCAGCGAGGGCTGAAGTGTTACGGCAGGGTTTGTTGGGATGAGCGGCTCTAGCTCGCCAGCTAGCTGCAGTGTTCGGGCAAAGATGAGCTGCCACGGCTTCTTCGAGGGGCGGCAAAGACTCATAACCCTTTTCCGCTGCGCCATCCACGGAGGAGAGCGTCGCGGAAACTGCGGATCCCACACGTGCTGAGTATGGAGCGCGCCAGGCCTTGGTTAGCTCCTCGTGGACCTCGGGGAAAAATGGCGCCGGTTTGTGACGCGGGGCCTGCTGGCGCCCCTCCAGAAACCATCCATCCAGCCGACTACGAGGCGGCTCCTCGGGCGAGGCCCACTCGAGCTCGAGGTCCGCGACGGCCTTCGTCAGGATCCGAAGCATTTCGGCGTCGGAGTTCGTCCTGGTCGCTAATCCACTGGCCACCGATTGAGAAGCGGTGACGGGGTCGAGAGAGCCCGGCCACTCGTCCTCAGAAGCGGCGATGGAAAGGCTGTCGTCGCGCTCGAGAGATCCGCCGAAGGAGATGAGGAATATGGATATTGAATTCATATAAAATTCAAAGATAATTTATTTTCCCATAATGTGTGGTTAGGGCTAAAATATTAAATAAAAGTATGATATTTCATAAATGTATTAATCATGGAAACTTCATAACGGTAAATGAGCATCAAAAACTACGGGCCTCTTTATATTAGCTGTATTTAACTACTTTGTACAAACATTTAAATTAATCATTTGATACAATGCACTCGTTGTGTACATGTTTTAACGATGTACTTCTATATTTTAAAATACCTGCATGTAATTACAGCTGTAATTAATCTCTGTAATTGGATCTACACTCACCGGCCACTTTATTAGGTACACCTGTCCAACTGCTCGTTAACACTTAATTTCTAAGCAGCCAATCACATGGCGGCAACTCAGTGCATTTAGGCATGTAGACATGGTCAAGACAATCTCCTGCAGTTCAAACCGAGCATCAGTATGGGGAAGAAAGTTGATTTGAGTGACTTTGAACGTGGCATGATTGTTGGTGCCAGAAGGGCTGGTCTGAGTATTTCAGAAACTGCTAATCTACTGGGATTTTCACGCACAACCATCTCTAGGGTTTACAGAGAATGGTCCGAAAAAGAAAAAAACATCCAGTGAGCGGCAGTTCTGTGGGCGGAAATGCCTTGTTGATGCTAGAGGTCAGAGGAGAATGGCCAGACTGGTTCGAGCTGATAGAAGGGCAACAGTGACTGAAATAACCACTCGTTACAACCGAGGTATGCAGCAAAGCATTTGTGAAGCCACAACACGCACAACCTTGAGGCGGATGGGCTACAACAGCAGAAGACTCCACCGGGTACCACTCATCTCCACTACAAATAGGAAAAAGAGGCTACAATTTGCAAGAGCTCACCAAAATTGAACAGTTGAAGACTGGAAAAATGTTGCCTGGTCTGATGAGTCTCGATTTCTGTTGAGACATTCAGATGTTAGAGTCAGAATTTGGCGTAAACAGAATGAGAACATGGAACCATCATGCCTTGTTACCACTGTGCAGGCTGGTGGTGGTGGTGTAATGGTGTGGGGGATGTTTTCCTGGCACACTTTAGGCCCCTTAGTGCCAATTGGGCATCGTTTAAATGCCACGGCCTACCTGAGCATTGTTTCTGACCATGTCCATCCCTTTATGGCCACCATGTACCCATCCTCTGATGGCTACTTCCACCATGTCACAAAGCTCTAATCATTTCAAATTGGTTTCTTGAACATGACAATGAGTTCACTGTACTAAAATGGCCTCCACAGTCACCAGATCTCAACCCAATAGAGCATCTTTGGGATGTGGTGGAACGGGAGATTCGCATCATGGATGTGCAGCCGACAAATCTGCGGCAACTGTGTGATGCCATCATGTCAATATGGACCAAAGTCCCTGAGGAATGCTTCCAGCACCTTGTTGAATCTATGCCACGAAGAATTGAGGCAGTTCTGAAGGCAAAAGGGGGTCCAACCCGTTACTAGCATGGGGTACCTAATAAAGTGGCCGGTGAGTGTATATTCACACTGTTGAGCTTCTCTTAAATCTCCCCATAAACAACCCTTTTCCTAACCTTACCCGGCCAGCTGATAATACCTAGAATATCTAAATCGACTGCAGGCGGGAGATCCTTTTCCCATTTAGCACCAAAACTTTGGAACAGTCTTCCTACCATTGTCCGGGAAGCAGACACACTCTGTCAGTTCAAAGCTAGACTAGAAACACATCTCTTTGGCCTAGCATACACATAACACACTATAGACTTCTATAATTCAATGTTAGGCTGCATAGTTTAGATCAGCCGGAACCGGGAACACTTCCCTTAAATCCTGATGTACTCGTTACATCATAAGAAGGATGGCGTCTACGCTAACTTTAGTGTCTCTGTTTATCCCGAGGGACCCTCTATGGTGGACCTGTGCCTGGACCCATCCCAGCTCATCCTGCAGTGCCGGCCTCATCGACACGACGGCCATCGGCATCGGATTTTGTGTTGCGCGTCGGCTACAGATTTTGTGTTACGCGTCGGCTACAGATTTTGTGTTACGCGTCGGCTACAGATTTTGTGTTACGCGTCGGCTACAGATTTTGTGTTGCGCGTCGGCTACAGATTTTGTGTTGCGCGTCGGCTACAGATTTTGTGTTGCGCGTCGGCTACAGATTTTGTGTTACGCGTCGGCTACAGATTTTGTGTTGCGCGTCGGCTACAGATTTTGTGTTGCGCGTCGGCTACAGATTTTGTGTTGCGCGTCGGCTACAGATTTTGGTTACGCGTCGGCTACAGATTTTGTGTTGCGCGTCGGCTACAGATTTTGTGTTGCGCGTCGGCTACAGATTTTGTGTTACGCGTCGGCTACAGATTTTGGTTACGCGTCGGCTACAGATTTTGTGTTACGCGTCGGCTACAGATTTTGTGTTGCGCGTCGGCTACAGATTTTGTGTTACGCGTCGGCTACAGATTTTGGTTACGCGTCGGCTACAGATTTTGTTACGCGTCGGCTACAGATTTTGTGTTGCGCGTCGGCTACAGATTTTGTGTTGCGCGTCGGCTACAGATTTTGTGTTGCGCGTCGGCTACAGATTTTGTGTTACGCGTCGGCTACAGATTTTGGTTACGCGTCGGCTACAGATTTTGTTACGAGTCGGCAACAGATTTTGTGTTGCGCGTCGGCTACAGATTTTGTTTTATAAAAATATTTATAAAACACTGTGTACAGAACATACATTTGTTAGTCAAACTCTATATTCATGAAGAATATTAGCATAAAATATGAATATTCTAAAAACGTCATTTTTTGTTCAATTTCATGCAGCCCTACATTCAAAAGCTCAAGAATACCCATAATGCACTGTGAGGCAGTCACAGATGTTCGATACTTTTTAATTGATTATTATTTGTTCAATTAAGGGTTATACCAGCTACTTTGCCAGATTACATCACCACTGGAGCTTTTTCCGCATTAAGTCCAGGGTCCATTTGCAGTCAGGGTCGTACCCCTAATATTAACTCTAATTTGTTGCTGCAATGATTCTCCCATCGCGACGATAACTGACCTCATCTGATCTGCTTCCGCACTCAAACACCCGCTCGTCAATGTCAAAATGTTTGAGACCAATCAAAGCATGCAGAATTTTTTGTTCACAGAAGCGCGAGCCGAGCGCTAATCCCAACGCGACGCTTCACTTCAGTTAACGATCATACAGTGCGAGATGAAGCAAGTAGCTAAAATATACGGCTGCTTTTCGATAGAAGTTTTAAATGACCGACAGAAATAATCAGTTTGATCAAAGACAGTGGAAATTATAAGCTCAATTTAACAACACAAGCACCCTATTAAATATATTGCCATTATTATTGTATAAAAATATTTGTATAACGTTTCCGCGAATGTTTTCGACTTTTCACTGTTTGTATCACTCCGCTTGTCTGTGTTTGCGCAACTTGCATCATTAAGCCAGAAGGCGGCGACAAGTGACTGTCTTTAAGAGTGAGCAATTGAACCATTAATTAAATGAACAGATTAGTCCAAAAACATTGATTAATTTAGGAAAGAAAAAGTAGCTGAAACTGGAACTAATTCTCATGTTTAAGAGAACTAGCGCTGTCGGATGTGTTCGACACACAAATAAACACACACGCGCTCACAGAGGCACAATAAACATCATAAACACACACACACATACACACACACTCGCACAGATCACATCTAGCGAACTGTGCGAGATAGCTAGATGTGCCCCCCATCTGCCCCCCACCCCCCTAGCAATATCATTTATGGGACCTGGGTATTTAGAAAACCCTACGTTCGGCCCTGATATGCAAGAATACTAGTGATTCTATATGTTCTATTGTATTCATTATATTCTATATTCTATAGTCTTGCATATTCAATACTAATGCAAGACTAGTCTTACATGTCACTGTTTATAACACAGAGCGTTCGTCCTTTGCTGGGATGCTTAAAAAAAATATTGGGGGCATAAATTAAGAGTATACCCACTTATCCAGGCACCACTACTTCACTGTCCGAAACCGCATGTGTGCATTTTAAAATAAACATTTCGAGTGGAATTTAGAATAAATTTGAAACCACAGATATCATATAATATATAAGTTTGAAACTGTTTTCACTATAAAAGCGTTTGAATGCTAGCAGGGCCGTCGCTAGTGGGGTGAAAGGTGGTGACAATTATAGGGGGCCCCACAAAATCCAGCAGTTATACTATTTAGGCCCCTGTTGTATGAATAATTCTAATATTTATATTAGCTGTATGCCTGAGATTTAAATGAAAACCACAAAAACGTGCAATTTGGGTAAATATTTTTCAAAATATCTGCTTCTCTTACCTCCATAAAAATGGTTTAGTCCGACCTAAAGTATTTATTAACTAGAAAAAAAGTTTGATGAGACAAACTTTAAGTTGGCTTGAGAAAGCCGGACCAGAGAGTTTGAAGAAGTTTAAAGTAGTTTGAAGTCGGATAGATGGATGGAAAGAAAGAAGAAAGATTAGTTAGAAAGAAAGAAAGAAGAAAGATTAGTTAGAAAGAAAGAAAGAAAGAAAGAAAGATTAGTCAGAAAGAAAGAAAGAAAGAAAGATTAGTTAGAAAGAAAGAAAGAAAGATTAGTTAGAAAGAAGGAAAGAAAGAAAGAAAGAAAGAAAGAAAGAAAGAAAGATTAGTTAGAAAGAAAGAAAGAAGATTAGTTAGAAAGAAAGAAAGAAAGAAGAAAGATTAGTTAGAAAGAAAGAAAGAAAGAAGAAAGATTAGTTAGAAAGAAAGAAAGAATTAGTTAGAAAGAAAGAAAGAAAGAAGAAAGATTAGTTAGAAAGAAAGAAAGAAAGAAGAAAGATTAGTTAGAAAGAAAGAAAGAATTAGTTAGAAAGAAAGATTAGAAAGAAAGAAAGAAAGAAGAAAGATTAGTTAGAAAGAAAGAAAGATTAGTTAGAAATAAAGAAAGAAAGAAAGAAAGAAAGAAAGAAAGAAAGAAAGAAAGAAAGAAAGAAGAAATATTAGTTAGAAAGAAAGAAAGAAGAAAGATTAGTTAGAAAGAAAGAAAGAAAGAAAGAAGAAAGATTAGTTAGAAAGAAAGAAAGAATTAGTTAGAAAGAAAGATTAGAAAGAAAGAAAGAAAGAAAGAAAGAAAGAAAGAAAGAAAGAAAGAAAGAAAGAAGAAAGATTAGTTAGAAAGAAAGAAAGAATTAGTTAGAAAGAAAGATTAGTTAGAAAGAAAGAAAGAAAGAAGAAAGAAAGAAAGAAAGAAAGAAAGAAAGAAAGAAAGAAAGAAAGAAAGAAGAAAGATTAGTAAGAAAGAAGAAAGATTAGTTAGAAAGAAAGAAGAAATATTAGTTAGAAAGAAAGAAAGAAAGAAAGAAAGAAAGAAAGAAAGAAAGAAGAAATATTAGTTAGAAAGAAAGAAAGAAGAAAGATTAGTTAGAAAGAAAGAAAGAATTAGTTAGAAAGAAAGATTAGTAAGAAAGAAGAAATATTAGTTAGAAAGAAAGAAAGAAAGAAAGAAAGAAAGAAAGAAAGAAAGAAAGAAGAAATATTAGTTAGAAAGAAAGAAAGAAAGAAGAAAGATTCGTTAGAAAGAAAGATTAGTTAGAAAGAAAGAAAGAAAGAAAGAAGAAAGATTAGTTAGAAAGAAAGAAAGAATTAGTTAGAAAGAAAGATTAGAAAGAAAGAAAGAAAGAAAGAAAGAAAGAAAGAAAGAAGAAAGATTAGTTAGAAAGAAAGAAAGAATTAGTTAGAAAGAAAGATTAGTTAGAAAGAAAGAAAGAAAGAAAGAAAGATTAGTTAGAAAGAAAGAAAGAAAGAAAGAAAGAAAGAAAGAAAGATTAGTCAGAAAGAAAGAAAGAAAGAAAGATTAGTTAGAAAGAAAGAAAGAAAGATTAGTTAGAAAGAAAGAAAGAAAGAAAGAAAGAAAGAAAGAAAGAAAGATTAGTTAGAAAGAAAGAAAGAAGATTAGTTAGAAAGAAAGAAAGAAAGAAAGAAAGAAAGAAGAAAGATTAGTTAGAAAGAAAGAAAGAAAGAAAGAAAGAAAGAAAGAAAGAAAGAAAGAAAGAAAGAAAGATTAGTTAGAAAGAAAGAAACAAAAAAAAGAAAGAAAGAAAGAAGAAATATTAGTTAGAAAGAAAGAAAGAAAGAAAGAAAGAAAGAAGAAATATTAGTTAGAAAGAAAGAAAGAAAGAAAGAAAGAAAGAAGAAAGATTAGTTAGAAAGAAAGAAAGAAGAAATATTAGTTAGAAAGAAAGAAAGAAAGAAGAAAGATTAGTTAGAAAGAAAGAAAGAAAGAATTAGTTAGAAAGAAAGATTAGTTAGAAAGAAAGAAAGAAAGAAAGAAAGAAAGGAGAAATATTAGTTAGAAAGAAAGAAAGAAAGAAAGAAAGAAAGAAAGAAGAAAGATTAGTTAGAAAGAAAGAAAGAAAGAATTAGTTAGAAAGAAAGATTAGTTAGAAAGAAAGAAAGAAAGAAAGAAAGAAAGAAAGAAAGAAGAAAGATTAGTTAGAAAGAAAGAAAGAAAGAAAGAAAGAAAGAAAGAAAGAAAGAAAGAAAGAAAGAAAGAAGAAAGATTAGTTAGAAAAAAGAAAGAAAGAAGAAAGATTAGTTAGAAAGAAAGAAAGAAAGAAAGAAAGAAAGAAAGAAAGAAAGAAGAAATATTAGTTAGAAAGAAAGAAAGAAAGAAGAAAGATTCGTTAGAAAGAAAGATTAGTTAGAAAGAAAGAAAGTAAGAAAGAAGAAAGATTAGTTAGAAAGAAAGAAAGAATTAGTTAGAAAGAAAGATTAGAAAGAAAGAAAGAAAGAAAGAAAGAAAGAAAGAAAGAAAGAAAGAAAGAAGAAAGATTAGTTAGAAAGAAAGAAAGAATTAGTTAGAAAGAAAGATTAGTTAGAAAGAAAGAAAGAAAGAAAGAAAGATTAGTTAGAAAGAAAGAAAGAAAGAAAGAAAGAAAGATTAGTCAGAAAGAAAGAAAGAAAGAAAGATTAGTTAGAAAGAAAGAAAGAAAGATTAGTTAGAAAGAAAGAAAGAAAGAAAGAAAGAAAGAAAGAAAGATTAGTTAGAAAGAAAGAAAGAAGATTAGTTAGAAAGAAAGAAAGAAAGAAAGAAAGAAAGAAAGAAGAAAGATTAGTTAGAAAGAAAGAAAGAAAGAAAGAAAGAAAGAAAGAAAGAAAGAAAGATTAGTTAGAAAGAAAGAAACAAAAAAAAGAAAGAAAGAAAGAAGAAATATTAGTTAGAAAGAAAGAAAGAAAGAAAGAAAGAAAGAAGAAATATTAGTTAGAAAGAAAGAAAGAAAGAAAGAAAGAAGAAAGATTAGTTAGAAAGAAAGAAAGAAGAAATATTAGTTAGAAAGAAAGAAAGAAAGAAGAAAGATTAGTTAGAAAGAAAGAAAGAAAGAAGAAAGATTAGTTAGAAAGAAAGAAAGAAAGAATTAGTTAGAAAGAAAGATTAGTTAGAAAGAAAGAAAGAAAGAAAGAAAGAAAGAAAGAAAGAAAGAAGAAATATTAGTTAGAAAGAAAGAAAGAAAGAAAGAAAGAAAGAAAGAAGAAAGATTAGTTAGAAAGAAAGAAAGAAAGAATTAGTTAGAAAGAAAGATTAGTTAGAAAGAAAGAAAGAAAGAAAGAAAGAAGAAAGATTAGTTAGAAAGAAAGAAAGAAAGAAAGAAAGAAAGAAAGAAAGAAAGAAAGAAGAAAGATTAGTTAGAAAAAAGAAAGAAAGAAGAAAGATTAGTTAGAAAGAAAGAAAGAAAGAAAGAAAGAAAGAAAGAAAGAAAGAAGAAAGATTAGTTAGAAAGAAAGAAAGAAAGAAAGAAAGATTAGTTAGAAAGAAAGAAAGAAGAAATATCAGTTAGAAAGAAAGAAAGAAAGAAGAAATATTAGTTAGAAAGAAAGAAAGAAAGAAAGAAAGAAAGAAAGAAAGAAAGAAAGAAAGAAGAAAGATTAGTTAGAAAGAAAGAATTAGTTAGAAAGAAAGATTAGTTAGAAATAAAGAAAGAAAGAAAGAAAGAAAGAAAGAAAGAAGAAAGAATTAGTTAGAAAGAAAGATTAGTTAGAAAGAAAGAAAGAAAGAAAGAAGAAAGATTAGTTAGAAAGAAAGAAAGAAAGAAAGAAAGAAAGAAAGAAGAAAGATTAGTTAGAAAGAAAGAAAGAAAAAAAGAAAGAAATAAGAAAGATTAGTTAGAAAGAAAGAATGAAAGAAAGAAAGATTAGTTAGAAAGAAAGAAAGAAAGAAGAAAGATTAGTTAGAAAGAAAGAAAGAAAGAAAGAAAGAAAGATTAGTTAGAAAGAAAGAAAGAAAGAAAGAAAGAAAGAAAGAAAGAAAGAAAGAAAGAAAGAAAGAAAGAAAGAAAGAAGAAAGATTAGTTAGAAATAAAGAAAGAAAGAAAGAAAGAAAGAAAGAAGAAAGAATTAGTTAGAAAGAAAGATTAGTTAGAAAGAAAGAAAGAAAGAAAGAAGAAAGATTAGTTAGAAAGAAAGAAAGAAAGAAAGAAAGAAAGAAGAAAGATTAGTTAGAAAGAAAGAAAGAAAGAAAAAAAGAAAGAAATAAGAAAGATTAGTTAGAAAGAAAGAATGAAAGAAAGAAAGATTAGTTAGAAAGAAAGAAAGAAAGAAGAAAGATTAGTTAGAAAGAAAGAAAGAAAGAAAGATTAGTTAGAAAGAAAGAAAGAAAGAAAGAAAGAAAGAAAGAAAGAAAGAAAGAAAGAAAGAAGAAAGATTAGTTAGAAAGAAAGAAAGAAAGAAAGAAAGATTAGCTAGAAAGAAAGAAAGAAAGAAAGAAAGAAGAAAGATTAGTTAGAAAGAAAGAAAGAAAGAAAGAAAGAAAGAAAGAAAGAAAGAAAGAAGAAAGATTAGTTAGAAAGAAAGAAAGAAAGAAAGAAAGAAGAAAGATTAGTTAGAAAGAAAGAAAGAAAGAAAGAAAGAAAGAAAGAAAGAAAGAAAGAAGAAAGATTAGTTAGAAAGAAAGAAAGAAAGAAAGAAAGAAAGAAAGAAAGAAGAAATATTAGTTAGAAAGAAAGAAAGAAGAAATATTAGTTAGAAAGAAAAAAGAAAGAAAGGAAGAAAGAAAGAAGAAAGATTAGTTAGAAAGAAAGAAAGAAAGAAAGAAAGAAAGAAAGAAAGAAAGAAAGAAAGAAAGAAAGAAATATTAGTTAGAAAGAAAGAAAGAAAGAAAGAAAGATTAGTTAGAAAGAAAGAAAGAAGAAATATTAGTTAGAAAGAAAGAAAGAAGAAAGATTAGTTAGAAAGAAAGAAAGAAAGAAAGAAAGAAAGAAAGAAAGAAAGAAGAAAGATTAGCTAGAAAGAAAGAAAGAAAGAAAGAAGATTAGTTAGAAATAAAGAAAGAAAGAAGAAAGATTAGTTAGAAAGAAAGAAAGAAAGAAAGAAAGAAAGAAAGAAAGAAAGAAAGAAAGAAAGAAAGAAGAAAGATTAGTTAGAAAGAAAGAAAGAAAGAAAGAAAGAAAGAAAGAAAGAAAGAAAGAAGAAAGATTAGTTAGAAAGAAAGAAAGAAATAAGAAAGATTAGTTAGAAAGAAAGAAAGAAAGAAATAAGAAAGATTAGTTAGAAAGAAAGAAAGAAAGAAGAAAGATTAGTTAGAAAGAAAGAAAGAAAGAAAGAAAGATTAGATAGATAGTTAGAAAGAGATAGATAGATAGATAGATAGATAGATAGATAGATAGATAGATAGATAGAAAGAGATAGATAGATAGATAGATAGATAGATAGATAGATAGAAAGAGATAGATAGATAGATAGATAGATAGATAGATAGATAGATAGATAGATAGATAGATAGATAGATAGATAGATAGATAGATAGATAGATAGATAGATAGATAGATAGGTTCATTAGTACGAATGGTAGTTTAATTGAGTCTAGGGCTTCAGGGAGTTTAGATTTGAGTTTTTGTGTTGTACACTACTGGGCCACCGTAGCCTTGGCTCAATTTGAACTGTTGCAATGAAAGTCAATGGGATTTTTATGATTTTTAATATTAATTTTTAAGAAATCTGAAAGTCAAATCAGTCTGAAAAGATATAGCACACTAAGTCAGAACAGTCTGAAGGTCTGACCCGAGTTTGGAGTTTGTAGAGTTAAAGCTCTAGGAGGAGTAGCAGTCAGAAAATTTTGGTTAAGAAAAAGAAGAAGAATAATAATAAGTTTAAATACAATATCAGTAAGTTGGCTTTCACAAGCCAACTTAATTATTCAGTCAGAGTCAGTGACAAACATCAGATGGACCCAATAAAATTGTAAGTCCCGCCCCAGCTCGTGAACAGAACCAATCAGAGTTGAGGCGGCAGCCTGAAGTTAACGATGAACTTGGTGGAAGAGCAGGAGACTGACTGACTGAAAAATGTCGGGGAAAAGAAAACATAAATCAGGGAACCAGAAATGCCAGGAAAAGACGGAGAGGGAGGCAAGGAGAGTGGTTGTATCCCAGTCGATCAAGACGTTCTTAAAGACCGGTTATGTATTGTTATTTCGCTGGGAATTAGAAAACTTCCGTCTACAGTCTGCGGTGTACAGTCATTTTTTATTATCGGTGCGCGCTAGCCTGGATGCCAGCCCGAACCCCGCCCACAACCTTTTTTGATCGGGAAGTTCGGTCTGGACTCGCTCCATTGAGGAGTAATTATGATCGGTTCAGAAATCGTCGGGCCAATCAAATTGCCAGGGCGGGCTTTATACGATGATGGACAGATGATCTGCAGGACGTAATCCTCACGTTATCAAAGAGCGCTTAACTGGTTTCCCTCAGAGACGACTGCAGCTGGAGAACTGAGATGTAGAGATCCCGCTATCGCGTCTGTTGTAAAAGAAATCGACAGCGCATTCATTTTAATAGACGAACATAGAACTGCAATCAAGGCATTTGTCGATCGGAAAGATGTGTTTGCCGTCCTTCCTACGGGATTCGGCAAAAGTTTAATTTATCAGCTGGCTCCGATGGTAACTAAGAAGATGGGACGCAATGAAACCCTGTGGTCGTTGTGGTTTCTCCTTTGGTCGCACTCATGGAGGGCCAAGTAAAAGAAGCAACACTCGTTATTTTACTTCTTCCAGCGTGCGTGCATTTGAGTTCTGTAGTTGACAACTGTGCTATGCAAAGTAGCTGGCTTACTGCGTTGCTCTCATTGGTTGTAGGTCTATCCAATTGAGTGCAGAGGTTTTTTTTTCCTGGTTCGGTTAAGACACGCCTCATAATCAAAGCCCTATGAAGCAGTATCAGACTCACATTCTGACTAGAATATGAGTATGACGAAGTCAGGCTAGGTGCGCGCCACAGTCGACCGAATGATTACGTGGTCTAAATTCCTGTCTTTTTACAGTATTGTAAATAGAGTTTTAAAAAAATTACACGAGTCACGACGCATTGCATTATGCATCTGACCTGCCGGCTGATGATATTTAAAACATCGAGAAAACACGAATACAACACACTACACTTGGATGAATAAATGTATTCGCTTTATTTAATAATATTTCCAGTTCCATATTATCTTTATTAAAAAATAAGACAATGAATGGTTTTATTTTTTTAATTAGACTGCATTCTTGTCAATTTCTAAATGTTTACTTTTTGATTTATGAATTATAACAGACTGATGGGGAAAAAAATATTACTTTTTAAAAATTGGTTTTATTATTATTTAACAATTTCTTGCTTTTTGTTAGTTTTTATTAGTTGTAATTTTTATATAAACATTTAACTTTTAAAATAAAGGTTTTACAACAACATCACCATCTTCTGTTATGTGGGCCTCCATGTTCATCTATTGTACAGTATATGATATTGGTGGAGGGTGGTGGGGGCCCACATCAATATTTTTTCAGGGGGCCCCGAATCCTCTAGCTACGGCCCTGAATGCTAGTATAAAATATAGTAGTAAATGGGCTCATGGATCTTATTCAAATGAATACAGTGACTAAGCTGCTGACGTCACCTCTCCTCTCCACCCGCTTTAAAAAGCTGCTCTCGCTGTCAATCAACGCCAGGCCACGCCCACGCAAGTACTTTCTTCCTGTCAATCATCAAGGCCACGCCCCACACAAGTACGTTCTTCCTGTCAATCAACACCAGGCCACGCCCCTCCCGTGCCTCTTACACAAACAGCAGCAGCTCGAGAGAGAGTAAATAGAGAAAAGATGGCGGAGTTCATTCAGCTCAACAAACCCACTGAACCGAAACCAGCGTCCCAGAACCGGGAGCACCATCATCATCCTCCACCGGCCAAGAAAATCCGACAAGAGGAGAAAATATTTAAAGCCAAGAAGATGAACGGAGGCACGGAGCAGCAGAATTACAGCAGCAAACCGAAAAACAAGAAAACCAAAACAGAGAAAGACAGAGACCGAGAGAAAGAAAAAGGCAAAGAGAGAGAAAAAGAGAGGAAGAAACACAAACTGGCGGCTGAAAATCACCTCAGTGTGAAGAAGGAAAACGGAGAGCTGAAGTTGTCGCAGAAAGGTATCGACAGCCGCTTCGTTCGGGCGCTGTTTGTGGCTAATAACGGGCCGTTGGTTCGCTATATGTGATCTGTGCGAGTGTGTGTGTATGTGTGTGTGTGTTTCTGATGTTTATTGTGCCTCTGTCAGCGCGTGTGTGTTTATTTGTGTGTCGAACACATCCGACAGCGCTAGTTAGCTTAGCATCGGCGCGCGACCCGAGCGGTGACGGAGCGCGTGCAGCTGCAATGTGACCCGCCGCAGAACGAGCTTATTAAACCATAATAGCGTTATAATATCCGCTGTGTTAATAATGTCTGAGAGAATCACTCACACTCACGGACTTCGCCGAACATAATCGGAAACATATGATAATATCCAAATATCAACTCAATCTATAGAACGTTAGAATAATTACCTGTAGTAATAAACACCGTAAACTGCTGTCATTCCTGAAGTATCTGTTCAGACACCAAACCGAACGATCACGATTCTTACATCTCCTGGTTTTGGAGATGGTCTCCTGGTCATTACCACCTCGGACGTGTTATTAAGCTGATCTGGAACAGTATTTGTGACAGGGATGTTCTGTTACTTTGTAATAAATATCATGTTCAACTTCACTCTTACATGCATGTTGTGCTGCAGTTGTGTTCGTGTCAGGCCTGTTACACACACGATCAGCACTAATAAAGCTATAACCCATCTGTGATGAACAGCACATCCAGTCTGTCCTGCACAGAGTTGAGAACGAGTTGCTCACACTAACTCATTACAGTTCAGTTTTATGTTATTGACAAAGGCAGTAAATGGGTTGTAAAGCTCCTCAGAAGAAGCTGTATTTCTTCAATGAAACACTTGGTCTGAGATCATTTACAGGAACAGTTCTGTCCTGATTTACTCGCTCTCGTGTCCCAAACCTGTGCGACTCTTTTTTCATCAGTGGAACACTAAAGAAGATATTCTAAACAGAAAGTTTGTCCACATGATTAAAGTCAATGAGATGCAATGTTTTGGACACCAAAAAAAGTTGAAATGTTCTTCAAAATATCTGTAGTGTTCCGCAGAAGAAAGGCATAAGGTTTGGAGCAAAATGAGGTTAAGAAAAATATGACAGATTGAACACTTTAGGTTGAACTTTCTCTGTGTCTTTTTTTGTGTGCTGTACAATCATGTTTTTTTTCTTCACAATTTGTGCAGTTTGTCTTTATGGCAACATTATCTGACCCTGACATTTATCCTCAAGATTGTGATCTGGTTAAAACTGACCAGGAGAATAAAAAAATAAGAAATTATCTTGTGCAAGTTGAAGGACTGTTCATACTTTATTTCTAAGACAGTTTATCCAGGTATATGGACATCTCGTAGAGAAGCTGGAACTCTGTTGAGGAGTTGTGTGTTTGGGTTAGGGTTAGACTAATAACTGGAGGTTAGATCGTGAACCCGGTGTCTTCGAGCCGAACCTGACAAACCTTCGACATCAGTGAATGCTTTAACCTCGCGTGTGTTTCTTTCTCCTCCAGAACACACCATTAAAGACAAAGAGAAACCGAAAGACAGAGACCGTGAGAAAAAGAGGGAGCGAGAGAAGGACAGAGAAAAAGAGCAGGAGCGAGAGATGAAGGAGAAAAGAAAACACAAGCTGATGACGGAGATGAAGAGAGAGAATGGAGAGGTGAAGATCCTGCAGAAAGGTGAGACATTTGTTATTCGTAATTCACAGACGCCATCAAACACCCGCACCTGAACGTCTGTGACCTTTCACCTTTGACCTGGGCTGCAGGGTTAGGGGTTCCTATAAACAACAGAGTCGAGTCACATTTATTTATACAGCGCTTTTTACAACAGAGTGTTTCACAGCAGCTTTACAGAGATAACAGGAGAATAATCCAGCAAAGTTTGTTTCTAGAAGAGAATAGCGTCAGAGTCCAGCTTAAGGAAGTTCAGTGATGCTTCATTTTATTGTATAAAAGTTTTTTTTTATTTCGACTAAGACACATTATGATGACTAAAAAAAGGACCAGCGTTTTTTATTCTGTTCCGTTTGATCCCTGAAAGAAAGAACCGAGTGTGAAGCTTTTCTATCGGCAGCAGGTTCTGCTTTCTTTGTCCTTTTACGCCTGAATGCTAATCTCAGGTGTTTCCGAAGCGATGGCCATGTCATCATCATTCCTGTGACCGTGTGACCGGAGCGCGGCCTCATCGAGGGCCGCCGCTTTAGACTAGCCATGTGACGCCGTCATGCAAGCGAGGAAAACACCTCACGGACTTTATTGCTTATTTAAGAAATGGTATTCTAAAACATTCAGGTGTCACAAAAATATTATTATTAAAATGTGTGCAAATGTGAATAAAAGGTGTAACAACAATTTTACATCAGACTCGGTCAGTGAATCGTTCAGAGTTCATAATGACTCACTGAACCACGACTCGTTTGGTCATGTCTGATTCGAAATAAAGTGGGAAATGTGTATCTATACCTCACTGATCTTGTTTTTATGACGTTGTGTAAAGATTCATAACTGCTGTTTGTTATTGTAATCATGAGTAAAAATTATATTCTAAATAATATTATTTGGTTATTGTTTAGCAAATGAGATCCACTTGTAAGATTGAATCAACTGTGAGTGACATGTGAACCATAATCTTGATTTAATTGTTGTTTTTCAAGCAGTCAGAAATATTCTCTCACAACAGACATATACATATATATATGTATGGCATAAAGGCAGTCAAGACCACTAGAGTAATAGATTAAATTTAGAACTCATTTATACTAAATTAGAAAAATGCTTGTGTATGTTACTTGCACCGTCATAGTCTAAGTACTGAACCTTCGTTACAGCACAGCGGTGAGTGTTGTTAAAAGCTCAAGTAAGAAGATATGAACTTAATGTTTTAACTAATTATTTGCTGTAATCATGACATTGAAATGAGGTAATAGTTGATCATATGGAGGAGACGGACAAACACCAGCAGCATCAAGAGCCCATGTCTGCAGTTACTGCTGTGTGCCGGATAGATGTGGCTTTGGCAGTGGACAGTTTGGGTTTAGTGTTTTTGTCACATCAACTCTCTGTACCTGTGCCTCATTTATGTTAGCCGCTAAACTCTCTGTACCTGTGCCGAGGGATTGAACCGGGGATTGAACCACCAACCTTCCGGTTTGTAGACAACCCACATGAACCACTGAGCCACTGCCGCCCCGATTTATGTCAGCCGCTAAACTCTCACCTGTCACACATCAGATCGGTTAACACACTACACGATAGTTTATGCATAACTGATGACTAAATGACCTAATTGCATTACATTATTTAAAGAAAGTAGTGCGTTGGATACATTTCAATTGTTTTTGCATCCCTGATTTAAGGTGTTTTATTAACATGGCAAATATTTTTGACGTTTATTAATATTAGGCATGAGACGCTATCAAGTTTTCATGTTCGATAATTGCTGAAGCTTTTATCATCTTTTATCAGCTCTGTTATTTGTTGGGGGTGAATTATTTTTTTGTTTTGTTCTGAGGATGTTTGTGAAGTTAATCCCCTTTCTCCTGTGCTGTAGGTGACGGAGAGAAGCCGAAGATTAACTCCGCTGAGGACTTGCTGATGAAAAAGGTCAAGAAGAAAAAGAAAAAGAAACATAAAGAAGGTGAAAAGCGAAAGCGGCCCAAGATGTACTGCAAGTCCAGCCAGACGGTTAGTCCTGAGTCCGAGTTCCAGCCTCCGGCTCCGGTCCAGCAGAGCGTCTCTGTGAGCTCCTGTAGCCCGACGACACCGGAGAGCAGAGGCACACCGAGCCTGAAGAACATCTGCACTCAGAGTCTGAGCGCTACAGACGGCCCGGAGAAGCCCGCCACACTGCCCGGGCTGGACCGGCTGGAGTTCGGCTGTCTGGTCCATGTGGAGAACCAGCCCAACGGAGGAGCCCTGGTTCTGCACGCCTACAGCAAGGAGCTCTCGGTCCTGACGCCCGTGGAGATGCAGAGGTTCGCGCAGGAGTTCGTCACCCTGTCGTTTAGCGAGGACCAGGACGGCTCTGCCAACTACGTGATGGGCGTGATCCACGGGGCCGCCTCGTATCTCCCAGACTTCCTCGAGTACTTCTCCTGCAAGTTCCCCAACTCGCCCGTCAAAATGGAAATCCTGGGGAAGAAGGACATCGAGACGACTACCATGGCAAACTTTCACACCCAGGTTAGTAGATAGGCGGGACAGGTTGTGTTTGTAGGGTTAGCTGGAGCTGCAGCAGAGAAGCGACACAGGAGACCAAACATCCTCTCTAATGACCGATCAGGGACCTCGTGGATAAAGGCCATGTGCCAAACTGGAATTGTGGTGTGCTTACATGCTCTATCAAGATGTAATCTACACAAGGTTTTATACCCGAGGCTCTAGTGTTGACAAAAGTACAGACTCCGGTACCAAGGCGATACTGAAATTAAAAAAATGTGAGGCTTTGAGCGCTATTGAGCGGAGTCAAACGCCTCTGATTGGCCATTGTGTTACGAGCTCATCGGACATGTCTGTGATTGGCTACAATGATCAGCGCACGGGAGCGTTTGAAAGCAGGTCCGATCCGCTGATATACGCCTGCTTTCGAACGCTCGTGTGTGTCTGTGCAAGCGCTCAAAACCTCAATTTTTTTTACATTTCAGTATCGACTTGGTACCGAAGTTGGCACGTTTGACAACACGAGGCTCCAGATGATCGTGATGTGGAAATGCCATGCAAAAAACTCTGAGATGCAGCACGATTCTTTCTTTAATGATTCTGAATCGATTCTGATGGAAGTCTAATTTTTAATCTCAGCTCCTCGTTGCAATAGCACTTATATGTACATTACAGACCGCCATGTCAAGCTTGGTGCATATTATTAGCATATTAGGGCTGCACGCTATATAGAAAAATTATCGTTATCGCGATAATAGTATATGCGATATCCGTATCGCAGAGAGGTGCGATAAATTACATTTATTTTCTGTGCCAAGCATTTGTGTGTTGCGTGCATGCATAGGTTGTTTATCCAAATTCGACCAATCAAATGGGGCCTTACTATCTTTATACCCGCCTCCCCAGTAGGTGCTATTATGCTATTGGCTAGATCGGGCCCAAAGGGGAACCTAGTGGCTCAGAGCAGAGAGTGGCAAATAAAAACTAATGGCGGGAGTAGAGATAAGTGAGGAAAATGATAACAGCGAAGAACCTGTGCCTAAAAAGAACTGTACGTCTGAAATATGGCAATATTTTGGCTTCGATAGAGAAGGGTCACACATGCAGGTACTGTGTAAGGGGCCGTTCACATATCGCGTCTAAAAACGCCTGGATCGCACCGCTATCTCCGTTCCACAAGCGCTTGCGTCTGTCGTTGCTATGCAACCATGAACTGCGCGGAGCGCTCCATGATGACGAGGAAGTATCAGCAAAGGATTGATTGACTTCTAGCCCTTGTATTAGCTTTACTTTTAGGAATATTTATGGAGATTAGAAATAAAAACCCGCCCTGTACAGCTATGATCAGCTGTTCGGCCGAGCTTTCGATGTGGTTACGGAAAGGCCGAAGCTGATCGTTGGTTTTTGTCACATGACCTGGGGTGAGCTTGCGGCATTCTGAAAAGTTGAGATGTTCTCATCTCGTCGCGTCATAGGCGCGCCTGGATAAATGTGCTTCCATTTTGAGCGTGTTTGCCGCGCGCCTGCGTTTGAAATATCGAATTTGCATGCGCAAAAAACGCGATATGTGAACATAAGTGACGGTGTCACTAAGTCGTGCGGAACCATTGTGGCCACGTCGAGAGGAAACTAATCTCCACAGTCCTCTGGAACGCAACCTCAGGGAGCGAAGACTTCAAAAAGTGTAAGCCCACTTCTACCACTGCTAACGAAATGCCAAGTAAAAATAACAGTCTCACAGACAACCATTAATCAAAGTGCAAGTGTAACTCCTTCTGAAAAAACTGAGATATTCTTCTGAAGATCAGAAGAATAACTTTTAGCCTACCTGTTTATTTTAGTATGATCATTACATTTATAAATTATGTTTTTAAAAAGCTTAATAAAAATAGCTTTTCTCTTGGGAAATGTTATATCGCAAGAAATATCGTTATCGCAATACTCAACAACAATATCGCATATTTGTCCAGTATCGTGCAGCCCTACTGAATATTACATCCAAAAATAGCTTGTATGATTGAGAAAACACAGTCAGAATAGATGTGTGCATTAGTGTGATTGGGGCCTGTTATATCTATATCTATATGTTGGTCTGGAAGACTCTTACACCATGTCTACACCTGAGGCTTCGAACTGCAACCGCTTAAGGCCGGAGACACACTGGCTGCGTGGCGTGTCCGTTTTTATTTCGGCTCCCATGTTAACAGGTTAGAGCTTGCACACTGCCTGCGTGACACGCGCGTCTCAGGCGCGGAAAACACGTGCATGCTAGAAATAGAACCGACGCCTATTTTTCACGCGACACGCAAGCGTGTTGGAAGCGTTTGCAGGCAAAATAGTATAGGAAAAGATGTTTATATGTCATTTTGTACACGAATACATATTAATAAATTACATTTTGATGTTTGAAAATCTAGGATTTGACATAAATTCAGATATAAATGTCTTTTTTTTTAATCCCATTATTTTTGCCTATATAATTTCATGTCATTTTATTTTTCAAACAGTCGAGTCCTGGTGTCCACTACAGAGGTCATAGCATATGAATAAAATATAGCCTATATATATATTCATTTGTTTCTAATGATCTTAACAATGTGATTACATGAAAAAAAATCAAAAAATTCTTTGAAAAAAACTTTCTGGGCCTCAGGAGGATATAAAGTTAGGATAGGCTACAATAACATCGTAGTGTGTCTTCTGAGTGACGGTCCAACATCAGGTAGGCTAAATATAGGCTCTTTAAAGCTACACAAAATTTGTAAATGTTATTGAAATAAACAGACAGCCGCATGTTTCCCTATTTTTCGGATTTTGGAAGATGCGTGATAAAAGTTGAAATTGTTGTCGTAAAGGCAAGAGCAACAGTAATCCAAATGTAGACTGGTCTGTCGGCGCCCTCCCTCTATGTCACATATAGCGAATATGTATTGGTGTACGCCACACAGCGCCGCGTCAGACACGCTTCTGGTGTGCAAAGACACAGAAAAGGCGACGCAGCCGACACGCAGCAGAAACGCCACGCTCACGCCACGCAGCCAGTGTGTCTCCGGCCTAAGAGTGTCTAAGCTGAACACATCCATGTGTCCTGTTATCAGGTGTCAGGGCTCCAGACTAACTTTTTTCACCTCCGTCCTGAAACCGTCCTGATAAACCATTTGAACCGTCCTAAACTAAGTCAACCGTCCCAAAATAAAAATGTTGTTTTTGTACTTTATTATCATCTATAGTTGTTAGTTGTTAGTCACATAATAAAAACACCATTAAAGTGTTTATGATTTATATTATATTTAGTTAGCTGCATTCAAAGTAGTTATCTGTAAATAGGTTAAAAAAAAAGATTAAATAAAAAATAAAAGGAGTTAAATGCTTTTTTGTATTCATGCAGAACAAATTTTTTTTTTTTTTTACATGGTTGGATTAAACAATAACAAATAAATACTGGTGACTACATCTCAAAGTGGTAATGTGTCAGATCATCTGGAAATGTGTTATTAAGGGAAAGGGCTTTAAAAAGTGTAATATGACTTCTCTAGAACACAGAATTAGGGGGAAAATCTGTGTCTCAGTCTTTGTCCTGACTGGGGTCTTTGTGCCGGAGAAAACATTAACATGTTAATATGAATGATTTTAAAGTTTGAACATGCAATACAGAAACTACTGTGACTTAAAAAATATCTTAAAATTAAATAAAACCACTTTTCCTAGAATAGAACAGTCTTCTTTCCAATTAATGATATATGCATTGTTTTTAACTTGCATACATCATTCTTTATTTTTTCAAGCAGCAGACATTTATTTGTATGAATTAAATATAATGAATCCTTATTAAAGCTATTAACGAGCAGTGAATGCTTTTCTCTTTTTCTTTTGTTGCTTGATCAATATTAAGGACACAGACCGCATTAGGTTTATTACCCACTGTCACTTTAAGACGTCGGATCATGTCCAATGACATGCGGATCCAAATCCACTGATGCACATCCGATACACTCACAACTGTTTAAGACATAACCGACATAGTTTAAGTTAAAACTCTCCAAAACGGACATTTAGACATAATGTTGTGTGTTTTTTGCCCATTCAGACACGAAAGAGAGCTCAGGTCAGTCCTCGCGCGCTGTATTGTGTCTACGGCTGGACGCTTCGGTCGTGTGTGTGCGCACAGAAAACCGCACCGAATAGAGCTTTTCTCTGCGTCGTCACTCTTATTCAGATATATGTGCGCTAGAGGTTGAACTGACTAGTCGACCTTGATGCAATGCCGTGACGCTTTAAGCTTGACGTCGACTAGTCGCGTTGATCATGTGACACTATTATTGCGCTAATTTTGATACCAAGAACGTGGCCGCCTTGCAGACGACAGCAGATGAAGAGCCCAGAGGGTCACTGCAGCAAGAAAGCAGCAGTGGTACATCAAGTGTGTGGAAATACGTCACAAACTTAACACTAGATATTGTTGAATACGAAAGTAAAAGCATGACGCACGCTCATTGTGTTTTACCGGGAAATGAGAGTTCAGTCTCTTTATTAAAATCATTAAAACTTTTTTTTTTCATATATTTATTTAAACATATTAATGATTTATCTCTAATTCCCCCGCAATTAATTGGAATATTATTTTGTATTACTTGGATCTGCCCATCACTAATGTGCAGATGTGAATTTATAGCTTTTTTTCTTTTCATCCTAAATGATGAACCTGGCCACTTCATGTGTTTCTGTGAACTGATAGCTGTCCGATCGTGAAGAGACCAGGTGTAAATGCCCTCCGAAACGCACTTGAGAAGGGTTTAAATCCGCTCGCTCACACCGCTTCAGGAGGAGGTCTGGGCCGCCCGCATTCCTGACCAAACTGGACAAGTGTAAATGCATCTGGTTGTTGAAACCACATATGCAAATTGGACTCCTCCCAACAATGCTGAAAATAAACGTGTGAGAACGTGTTATAGGCTATATGTCATGTTATAGTCATTATATGACGAAACCATGGCAACACGCATCACCGCAAATGAGCAGCTGAGCATCGTTCATCAAGCCAACGCGCAAACTATCGCAAATCAAAGTGAAAGTGAGTCGCAGACGCTTAACACACAACCATCTTCGTTAAAAGTAAAGCAACAAAATGTTCTTGGGCTGTTGCCGCTCTCTCTTATTGCTGTCTTTGATTTTGAAGTTAAGTTAGCTGATGATCTATAAAATGCAGCTCGAACTGTTGCTTTCGGTGACGTGAACTCCATTAAATCTGCATGTAGCGCGGGGTTTGAAGATCGGATTTATATCCGTTTAGCAAAAACACATTTATGTGACCAGGTGTAAAAGGAATCGTTTTGATAAATCAGATCGCTATCCGCTCTGAGAAAGCGCATGAAGTGGCCAGGTGTAAACCGCCCCATTATGAGCCGTCTGTCAGCATCTGCATCATTTTCTGCTAATAAATTGCAAATTGTGGCATGTTGCAAAGCAGTCCCATCTCTTGTGTTTTTATGAATGACGTCAGCGACTAGTCGACGTCGACTCGACTTTGATGTCATAACAGTCGACTTCAAAAAATCTAAAGTCATTCAACCCCTAGTGTGCGCTCTGCTCATTCTCCCAGACGTTTACATTTTTAATGTTTAATGAGACATGCAGTGCGTGCTAACTCGTATGCCGCTGGGTAGGCAGGGAACTACACTAACCTTTTCCACTGGTGGCACTTGCGCTACTAACTTTTTCAGTTACTGGCACAAAACATGATTTGGTCGCACAAATTATTTATAGTAAGCCGCTCTCTGGATAATAATGAACAATAATGAAACTGTACTGCATTAGGGGTGGAACGGTACACAGAAGTCACGGTTGGGTTCATACCTCGGTTCAGACGTCACGGTTCGGTATGATTTCGGTACAAAGGAGGGAAAAGCAAAACAAAAATGCAGAAGGCATTTTTATAAATGTCTTAAGCCTTGTATTTTTATGTTGTATAAGTTTTATTAATAAAGGCATAGAACCAGTTTATTTGTAGTGCACTGACAATAGTTTTATATAATTAGTTTATTAATTAAGTTAATAAAAAGACAAAATGACCTTGATATATGTTTGGTAATTGTACCTGAATGAATTTAAAATTAATTTGCTATATTTCAGATCAATATATATTGTTTTCCTTAATTTTAATTAACCCTAACTTTATTCTCATCTGAATTATAAATAAATGATTTCCGTATAAAATAATTACCATTAAAAACACATTTGATTTTCTTTTTTAATCAATGTAGAATGTGTAACTGAAAAATAAACAGATTAGTGCTCCGACTCCGAGGACAAGAAATGAAAACCAATGCGATATGATGAATCTCCAAAAGATGGAATACACAGACTGTTTTTAAATGGGGTTGGATAAATATGTTTTGCTTTTAAAACGGTGTGTGTGTGTGTGTGTGTGTGTGTGTGGTTGGGTTACAGTTTGACAAGAGTTTAGAGTGTGACAAAAGCACAATGTTGTGTTTTATTGCGAGTGTACATAAATATAAGTAAACACTTTGCAGTTTGAATCATGTCCTGTATGAACAAAATGACGCAGTATGTTTTTATGTTTCCACTGTTCGATCGCGCCCGCGCCTCTCTCTCTCACACACACACAGAGTTCGATCGCGCCCGCGTCTCTCTCTCACACACACACAGAGTTCGATCGCGCCCGCGTCTCTCTCTCACACACACACAGAGTTCGATCGCGCCCGCGCCTCTCTCTCTCACACACACACAGAGTTCGATCGCGCCCGCGTCTCTCTCTCACACACACACAGAGTTCGATCGCGCCCGCGCCTCTCTCTCTCACACACACACAGAGTTCGATCGCGCCCGCGCCTCTCTCTCACACACACACAGAGTTCGATCGCGCCCGCGCCTCTCTCTCTCACACACACACAGAGTTCGATCGCGCCCGCGTCTCTCTCTCACACACACACAGAGTTCGATCGCGCCCGCGCCTCTCTCTCTCACACACACACAGAGTTCGATCGCGCCCGCGCCTCTCTCTCTCACACACACAGAGTTCGATCGCGCCCGCGCCTCTCTCTCTCACACACACACAGAGTTCGATCGCGCCTCTCTCTCTCACACACACACAGAGTTCGATCGCGCCCGCGTCTCTCTCTCACACACACACAGTTCGATCGCGCCCGCGTCTCTCTCTCACACACACACAGAGTTCGATCGCGCCCACGCCTCTCTCTCTCACACACACACAGAGTTCGATCGCGCCCGCGTCTCTCTCACACACACACAGAGTTCGATCGCGCCCGCGTCTCTCTCTCACACACACACAGAGTTCGATCGCGCCCGCGTCTCTCTCACACACACACAGAGTTCGATCGCGCCCGCGTCTCTCTCACACACACACAGAGTTCGATCGCGCCCGCGTCTCTCTCTCACACACACACAGAGTTCGATCGCGCCCGCGTCTCTCTCTCTCTTGCGGGGCTGAAGCCAACTTGATGTGTTGAATGCTCAGAGCACGTTATAAAAACGTATACTTAAAATAGGCTACACATTTAATAAATGCTCATAGTAAATCGTAGCATATTGCCTAAAACATAAGGTAGGTACAAAAATAGTCAGTGATACATTTGCGACCCTTTAAAAATTAGGGTCGCAATGGCATTTCAAAAGGTCGCATATGCGACCATTTTGGTCGCAGTGTAGTTCCCTGGTAGGTCAGCACGTTACAGTACAAATGTGCGCATCTACCACAAACGCAGGACATCAGTTCTGACTGGATCTCTTCCTAAATCGTCACTATCTAGCATTTTTGTCTATTTTTTATTCATTGAATATCCATTGTTTAACCAGCGCAACATATTTGCCATGTCATTAAGCCATTTGATAGATGTACCGCGGAACAAGTCTCCGGGTGAGTAGCCGGCCAGTGATAGTAACTATAGTAACAGCGTGAGAAGACGCGCTCCGTTGTAGTCAGCGCTTGGTCAGTTAATTTTGCCATTTGGCAGAAGTAAGTTAGCCTAATAGGCTAGTAATAAATGAACACACATACAAAAATGTTTTTCGTCCTGTAGGCGTCCTGGAAAATATTTCTGTTCGCCCTAAACACATTTTCTATCGTCCGCAGGACGCCGTTAGTCTCGAGCCCTGTCAGGTGTAGCGTAACTGTCAGGTGTAGCGTAACCGTCTGTCAGGTGTAGCGTAACCGTCTGTCAGGTGTAGCGTAACCGTCTGTCAGGTGTAGCGTAACCGTCTGTCAGGTGTAGCGTAACCGTCTGTCAGGTGTAGAGTAACCGTCTGTCAGGTGTAGCGTGTCTGTCAAGTGTAGCGTAACCGTCTGTCAAGTGTAGCGTAACCGTCTGTCAGGTGTAGCGTAACCGTCTGTCAGGTGTAGCGTAACCGTCTGTCAGGTGTAGTGTAACTGTCTGTCAGGTGTAGCGTAACCGTCTGTCAGGTGTAGCGTAACCGTTTGTCAGGTGTAGCGTAACTGTCTGTCAGGTGTGGAGTAACTCTGTCAGGTGTGGAGTAACCGTCTGTCAGGTGTAGCGTAACCGTCTGTCAGGTGTAGCGTAACTGTCTGTCAGGTGTAGCGTAACCGTCTGTCAGGTGTAGCGTAACCGTCTGTCAGGTGTAGCGTAACTGTCTGTCAGGTGTAGCGTAACCGTCTGTCAGGTGTAGCGTAACTCTGTCAGGTGTGGAGTAACCGTCTGTCAGGTGTAGCGTAACTCTGTCAGGTGTAGCGTAACTCTCTGTCAGGTGTAGCGTAACCGTCTGTCAGGTGTAGCGTAACCGTCTGTCAGGTGTAGCGTAACTCTGTCAGGTGTGGAGTAAGTCAAGTCAAGTCACATTTATTTATATAGCGCTTTTCACAATACAGATTGCATCAAAGCAGCTTCACAGTGATAACATGAAAGTAGTACAACACAGTTCAATAATATTGTTGAATATTAAATATCCCCAACTAAGCAAGCCAAAAGCAAGGCGACAGTGGCAAGGAACCAAAACTCCATCAGATTGGATGGAGAAAAAAACCTTGGGAGAACCCAGGCTAGTAACCGTCTGTCAGGTGTAGCGTAACCGTCTGTCAGGTGTAGCGTAACTCTCTGTCAGGTGTAGCGTAACTGTCTGTCAGGTGTAGCGTAACCGTCTGTCAGGTGTAGCGTAACCGTCTGTCAGGTGTAGCGTAACCGTCTGTCAGGTGTAGCGTAACTGTCTGTCAGGTGTAGCGTAACCGTCTGTCAGGTGTAGCGTAACCGTCTGTCAGGTGTAGCGTAACTCTGTCAGGTGTGGAGTAACCGTCTGTCAGGTGTAGCGTAACCGTCTGTCAGGTGTAGCGTAACTCTCTGTCAGGTGTAGCGTAACCGTCTGTCAGGTGTAGCGTAACCGTCTGTCAGGTGTAGCGTAACCGTCTGTCAGGTGTAGCGTAACTGTCTGTCAGGTGTAGCGTAACTGTCTGTCAGGTGTAGCGTAACTCTCTGTCAGGTGTAGCGTAACTGTCTGTCAGGTGTAGCGTAACTGTCTGTCAGGTGTAGCGTAACTGTCTGTCAGGTGTAGCGTAACTGTCTGTCAGGTGTAGCGTAACTGTCTGTCAGGTGTAGCGTAACCGTCTGTCAGGTGTAGCGTAACCGTCTGTCAGGTGTAGCGTAACCGTCTGTCAGGTGTAGCGTAACTGTCTGTCAGGTGTAGCGTAACTGTCTGTCAGGTGTAGCGTAACCGTCTGTCAGGTGTAGAGTAACCGTCTGTCAGGTGTAGCGTAACCGTCTGTCAGGTGTAGAGTAACCGTCTGTCAGGTGTAGCGTAACCGTCTGTCAGGTGTAGCGTAACTCTCTGTCAGGTGTAGCGTAACTGTCTGTCAGGTGTAGCGTAACTGTCTGTCAGGTGTAGCGTAACCGTCTGTCAGGTGTAGCGTAACTGTCTGTCAGGTGTAGCGTAACTGTCTGTCAGGTGTAGCGTAACCGTCTGTCAGGTGTAGCGTAACTGTCTGTCAGGTGTAGCGGAACCGTCTGTCAGGTGTAGCGTAACCGTCTGTCAGGTGTAGCGTAACTCTGTCAGGTGTGGAGTAACCGTCTGTCAGGTGTAGCGTAACTCTGTCAGGTGTAGCGTAACGCTCTGTCAGGTGTAGCGTAACCGTCTGTCAGGTGTAGCGTAACTCTGTCAGGTGTAGCGTAACTGTCTGTCAGGTGTAGCGTAACTGTCTGTCAGGTGTAGCGTAACCGTCTGTCAGGTGTAGCGTAACTGTCTGTCAGGTGTAGCGTAACTGTCTGTCAGGTGTAGCGTAACTGTCTGTCAGGTGTAGCGTAACTGTCTGTCAGGTATAGCGTAACTGTCTGTCAGGTGTAGCGTAACCGTCTGTCAGGTGTAGCGTAACTCTGTCAGGTGTGGAGTTACCGTCTGTCAGGTGTAGCGTAACTGTCTGTCAGGTGTAGCGTAACTGTCTGTCAGGTGTAGCGTAACTGTCTGTCAGGTGTAGCGTAACTGTCTGTCAGGTGTAGCGTAACTGTCTGTCAGGTGTAGCGTAACTGTCTGTCAGGTGTAGCGTAACCGTCTGTCAGGTGTAGCGTAACCGTCTGTCAGGT
>NW_026607410.1:45000-46786 GCF_029890125.1 Rhinichthys klamathensis goyatoka
GAGTCGTATGGATTACTTTTATGATGGATGGGTGAATTATTCCTTTAATCTAAATGTCGTTTTGTCGGGATGTTGGCTAACAGTAAATCGCTGCAAAGGGATTTCAGACTTCTTTTCACCGCCAAGTGAATAACAAAAAAGCACTTTGTGGAGAGTAAATGTGGGCCTTTACGAGCTTCACTCGCTCGTGTTGCCAGATCTTGTTAGAAAAAACAGACCAAAAGATCTCGACCTGCACCGGTCCATCAGTGCACATGGCCACAGCTCAAGAGTCTGGGGTCGCTGTAATATTACTTTGGCAATATTAATATTAGCGCTGCACAATTAATCACAATTAAAATGAAATCGCACTTAAACCGATTTGGCTTCTCTCGATTATGAAATGGCGAATGCTGTGATTGTCAGTTATGTGCAGCGTGTCAGTGAAGCACGGCTCAGGAAACGCGGCTCGCTCTGAAAGCACTGCGAGTTCCAGTCGCTTATAACGTGCGTTTGAAAAAGCAACAACATCTTTCCAGACATGAGACGCATTTATGAACCTCTCGTCCAACAAAAGACAACATTTATTAAATCAAAGCGTTTCAATCTTCTGTTTATTCAGCTACAGATGGTATGATGCCCATAGGGATATCCTGGAATAGTGTGTGTGTTGTACTTCTGCGCGGGGCATATTTGGCGTGTGTGTGTCAAAGCAGAGGAGTTTCCTATGAAGCCTAATGAGTGTGTCCTGATGTTCCCTCTCTCTGCAGTGTGTGCAGTGGGTCGATGATGCTAAACTCAATCAGTTGAGGCGAGAGGGAATCCGCTACGCTCGTATCCAGCTCTACGATAACGACATCTACTTTATCCCTCGCAACGTGGTTCACCAGTTCAAGAGTGTGTCGGCCGTGTGCAGCCTGGCCTGGCATGTGCGCCTGAGCCAGTATCACCAGGAGCCGGAGGAAGAGGAGGCTCACGAGGAGGAGGAGGAGCTGAAGCAGCTCATCAAGCCGGAGCCGAGTGACGAGAGCATCAGTGCTGCGGACACGACCCCCGACTGCAGACCCGCGCGAGACTCGCCGTGTGTGACGCCCATGAAGATGGAGAGGGCGGAGCTACAGGCTGAGAGGCCCAAAGCCCTTCCCAGAAGCCCCAGCTTGACTCCGCCTCTCGTCTCCTCTGACGGGCGACCCAAAGTGCTCAACGTGTCCGAATGTCCCAGCGCTCCCTCACACACGTCACGCAACTCCACGGCCAGTGCGCACACCACCCCAAACCACACCACACACGCCGGCACCACCCAAACACACACACACGCCGGCACCACCCAAACACACACACGCCGGCACCACCAAACACACCCCCCTCGGCACCAACCAAACACACACCCCCCTCGGCACCACCCAAACACACACCCCCCTCGGCGCCAACCAAACACACACACACGCCAGCAGCAACCAAACACACACCCCCCTCGGCATCCAGATATTTCCATTCTTCCTCTGTCCCCAAACCGGGACACACACCCTCAACACCTACTAACCCAGCCATTCTGCCAACACAACCAAACACACACAAACTACCAACACAACCAAACCAACACAAACTACCAACACAACCAAACACCCACAAAGTACTAACACAACCAAACACACACAAAGTACTAACACAACCAAACACACACAAAGTACCAACACAACCAAACACACACAAACTAGTAACACAACCAAACCAACACAAACTAGTAACACAATCAAACCCACACACTCTGCGAACACAGCCAAACACACACACTCCACACTAATAA
>NW_026607411.1:0-10000 GCF_029890125.1 Rhinichthys klamathensis goyatoka
TGTGTATAACAGGATGAGTGTGTGTATAACAGAAGGAGTGTGTGTATAACAGGGTGAGTGTGTGTATAACAAGGATGAGTGTGTGTATAACAGGATGAGTGTGTGTATAACAGGATGAGTGTGTGTATAAACAGAAGGAGTGTGTGTATAACAGGGTGAGTGTGTGTATAACAGGATGAGTGTGTGTATAACAGGATGAGTGTGTGTATAACAGGATGAGTGTGTGTATAACAGAAAGGAGTGTGTGTATAACAGGAAGGAGTGTGTGTATAACAGGAGTGAAGTGTGTGTATAACAGGATGAGTGTGTGTATAACAGGATGAGTGTGTGTATAACAGGATGAGTGTGTGTATAACAGGATGAGTGTGTGTATAACAGGGTGAGTGTGTGTATAACAGGATGAGTGTGTGTATAACAGGATGAGTGTGTGTATAACAGGATGAGTGTGTGTATAACAGGATGAGTGTGTGTATAACAGATGAGTGTGTGTATAACAGGATGAGTGTGTGTATAACAGGATGAGTGTGTGTATAACAGGATGAGTGTGTGTATAACAGGGGTTGAGTGTGTGTATAACAGGATGAGTGTGTGTATAACAGGATGAGTGTGTGTATAACAGGATGAGTGTGTGTATAACAGGATGAGTGTGTGTATAACAGAAGGAGTGTGTGTATAACAGGGTGAGTGTGTGTATAACAGGATGAGTGTGTGTATAACAGGATGAGTGTGTGTATAACAGGATGAGTGTGTGTATAACAGAAGGAGTGTGTGTATAACAGGGTGAGTGTGTGTATAACAGATGAGTGTGTGTATAACAGGAAGGAGTGTGTGTATAACAGGATGAGTGTGTGTATAACAGGATGAGTGTGTGTATAACAGGATGAGTGTGTGTATAACAGGATGAGTGTGTGTATAACAGAAGGAGTGTGTGTATAACAGGATGAGTGTGTGTATAACAGGATGAGTGTGTGTATAACAGAAGGAGTGTGTGTATAACAGGATGAGTGTGTGTATAACAGGATGAGTGTGTGTATAACAGGATGAGTGTGTGTATAACAGGATGAGTGTGTGTATAACAGGATGAGTGTGTGTATAACAGGATGAGTGTGTGTATAACAGGATGAGTGTGTGTATAACAGGATGAGTGTGTGTATAACAGGATGAGTGTGTGTATAACAGGATGAGTGTGTGGTATAACAGGATGAGTGTGTGTATAACAGGATGAGTGTGTGTATAACAGGATGAGTGTGTGTATAACAGGATGAGTGTGTGTAAACAGGATGAGTGTGTGTATAACAGGATGAGTGTGTGTATAACAGGATGAGTGTGTGTATAACAGGATGAGTGTGTGTATAACAGGATGAGTGTGTGTATAACAGGATGAGTGTGTGTATAACAGGATGAGTGTGTGTATAACAGGATGAGTGTGTGTAAAACAGGATGAGTGTGTGTATAACAGGATGAGTGTGTGTATAACAGATGAGTGTGTGTATAACAGGAAGAGTGTGTGTATAACAGGATGAGTGTGTATAACAGGATGAGTGTGTGTATAACAGGATGAGTGTGTGTATAACAGGATGAGTGTGTGTATAACAGGAAGGAGTGTGTGTATAACAGGGATGAGTGTGTGTATAACAGGATGAGTGTGTGTATAACAGGAAGGAGTGTGTGTATAACAGGATGAGTGTGTGTATAACAGGATGAGTGTGTGTATAACAGGATGAGTGTGTGTATAACAGGATGAGTGTGTGTATAACAGATGAGTGTGTGTATAACAGGATGAGTGTGTGTATAACAGGATGAGTGTGTGTATAACAGGATGAGTGTGTGTATAACAGGATGAGTGTGTGTATAACAGGATGAGTGTGTGTATAACAGGATGAGTGTGTGTATAACAGGATGAGTGTGTGTATAACAGGATGAGTGTGTGTATAACAGAAGGAGTGTGTGTATAACAGAAGGAGTGTGTGTATAACAGAAGGAGTGTGTGTATAACAGGATGAGTGTGTGTATAACAGGATGAGTGTGTGTATAACAGGATGAGTGTGTGTATAACAGGATGAGTGTGTGTATAACAGGATGAGTGTGTGTATAACAGGATGAGTGTGTGTATAACAGGATGAGTGTGTGTATAACAGGATGAGTGTGTGTATAACAGGATGAGTGTGTGTATAACAGAAGGAGTGTGTGTATAACAGGATGAGTGTGTGTATAACAGGATGAGTGTGTGTATAACAGGATGAGTGTGTGTATAACAGGATGAGTGTGTGTATAACAGGATGAGTGTGTGTATAACAGGATGAGTGTGTGTATAACAGAAGGAGTGTGTGTATAACAGGGTGAGTGTGTGTATAACAGGATGAGTGTGTGTATAACAGGATGAGTGTGTGTATAACAGGATGAGTGTGTGTATAACAGGATGAGTGTGTGTATAACAGGATGAGTGTGTGTATAACAGGATGAGTGTGTGTATAACAGGATGAGTGTGTGTATAACAGGATGAGTGTGTGTATAACAGAAGGAGTGTGTGTATAACAGGATGAGTGTGTGTATAACAGGATGAGTGTGTGTATAACAGAAGGAGTGTGTGTATAACAGGATGAGTGTGTGTATAACAGGATGAGTGTGTGTATAACAGAAGGAGTGTGTGTATAACAGGAGTGAGTGTGTGTATAACAGGATGAGTGTGTGTATAACAGGATGAGTGTGTGTATAACAGGATGAGTGTGTGTATAACAGAAGGAGTGTGTGTATAACAGGGTGAGTGTGTGTATAACAGGATGAGTGTGTGTATAACAGGATGAGTGTGTGTATAACAGGATGAGTGTGTGTATAACAGGATGAGTGTGTGTATAACAGAAGGAGTGTGTGTATAACAGGATGAGTGTGTGTATAACAGGATGAGTGTGTGTATAACAGGATGAGTGTGTGTAAACAGGATGAGTGTGTGTATAACAGGATGAGTGTGTGTATAACAGGATGAGTGTGTGTATAACAGGATGAGTGTGTGTATAACAGGATGAGTGTGTGTATAACAGGATGAGTGTGTGTATAACAGGATGAGTGTGTGTATAACAGGATGAGTGTGTGTATAACAGGATGAGTGTGTGTATAACAGGATGAGTGTGTGTATAACAGGATGAGTGTGTGTATAACAGGTGAGTGTGTGATGAGTGTGTGTATAACAGGATGAGTGTGTGTATAACAGAAGGAGTGTGTGTATAACAGGGTGAGTGTGTGTATAACAGGATGAGTGTGTGTATAACAGGAAGAGAGTGTGTGTATAACAGGATGAGTGTGTGTATAACAGGATGAGTGTGTGTATAACAGGATGAGTGTGTGTATAACAGGATGAGTGTGTGTATAACAGGAAGGAGTGTGTGTATAACAGGGTGAGTGTGTGTATAACAGGATGAGTGTGTGTATAACAGAAGGAGTGTGTGTATAACAGGATGAGTGTGTGTATAACAGAAGGAGTGTGTGTATAACAGGATGAGTGTGTGTATAACAGGATGAGTGTGTGTATAACAGAAGGAGTGTGTGTATAACAGGATGAGTGTGTGTATAACAGGATGAGTGTGTGTATAACAGAAGGAGTGTGTGTATAACAGGATGAGTGTGTGTATAACAGGATGAGTGTGTGTATAACAGGATGAGTGTGTGTATAACAGGATGAGTGTGTGTATAACAGGATGAGTGTGTGTATAACAGGATGAGTGTGTGTAAAACAGGATGAGTGTGTGTATAACAGGATGAGTGTGTGTATAACAGGATGAGTGTGTGTATAACAGGATGAGTGTGTGTATAACAGGATGAGTGTGTGTATAACAGGATGAGTGTGTGTATAACAGGATGAGTGTGTGTATAACAGGATGAGTGTGTGTATAACAGGATGAGTGTGTGTAAAACAGGATGAGTGTGTGTATAACAGGATGAGTGTGTGTATAACAGGATGAGTGTGTGTATAACAGGATGAGTGTGTGTATAACAGGATGAGTGTGTGTATAACAGGATGAGTGTGTGTATAACAGGATGAGTGTGTGTATAACAGAAGGAGTGTGTGTATAACAGGACGAGTGTGTGTATAACAGGACGAGTGTGTGTATAACAGGATGAGTGTGTGTATAACAGGATGAGTGTGTGTATAACAGGATGAGTGTGTGTATAACAGGATGAGTGTGTGTATAACAGGATGAGTGTGTGTATAACAGGATGAGTGTGTGTATAACAGAAGGAGTGTGTGTATAACAGGATGAGTGTGTGTATAACAGGATGAGTGTGTGTATAACAGGACGAGTGTGTGTATAACAGGATGAGTGTGTGTATAACAGGATGAGTGTGTGTATAACAGGATGAGTGTGTGTATAACAGGATGAGTGTGTGTATAACAGGATGAGTGTGTGTATAACAGGATGAGTGTGTGTATAACAGAAGGAGTGTGTGTATAACAGGGTGAGTGTGTGTATAACAGGATGAGTGTGTGTATAACAGAAGGAGTGTGTGTATAACAGGATGAGTGTGTGTATAACAGGATGAGTGTGTGTATAACAGAAGGAGTGTGTGTATAACAGGGTGAGTGTGTGTATAACAGGATGAGTGTGTGTATAACAGGATGAGTGTGTGTATAACAGGATGAGTGTGTGTATAACAGAAGGAGTGTGTGTATAACAGGGTGAGTGTGTGTATAACAGGATGAGTGTGTGTATAACAGGATGAGTGTGTGTATAACAGGATGAGTGTGTGTATAACAGGATGAGTGTGTGTATAACAGGATGAGTGTGTGTATAACAGGATGAGTGTGTGTATAACAGGATGAGTGTGTGTATAACAGGATGAGTGTGTGTATAACAGGATGAGTGTGTGTATAACAGGATGAGTGTGTGTATAACAGGATGAGTGTGTGTATAACAGGATGAGTGTGTGTATAACAGGATGAGTGTGTGTATAACAGGATGAGTGTGTGTATAACAGGATGAGTGTGTGTATAACAGGATGAGTGTGTGTATAACAGGATGAGTGTGTGTATAACAGGATGAGTGTGTGTATAACAGGGTGAGTGTGTGGATGAGTGTGTGTATAACAGGATGAGTGTGTGTATAACAGAAGGAGTGTGTGTATAACAGGGTGAGTGTGTGTATAACAGGATGAGTGTGTGTATAACAGAAGGAGTGTGTGTATAACAGGGTGAGTGTGTGTATAACAGGATGAGTGTGTGTATAACAGGATGAGTGTGTGTATAACAGGATGAGTGTGTGTATAACAGAAGGAGTGTGTGTATAACAGGGTGAGTGTGTGTATAACAGGATGAGTGTGTGTATAACAGAAGGAGTGTGTGTATAACAGGATGAGTGTGTGTATAACAGAAGGAGTGTGTGTATAACAGGATGAGTGTGTGTATAACAGGATGAGTGTGTGTATAACAGAAGGAGTGTGTGTATAACAGGATGAGTGTGTGTATAACAGGATGAGTGTGTGTATAACAGAAGGAGTGTGTGTATAACAGGATGAGTGTGTGTATAACAGGATGAGTGTGTGTATAACAGGATGAGTGTGTGTATAACAGGATGAGTGTGTGTATAACAGGATGAGTGTGTGTAAAACAGGATGAGTGTGTGTATAACAGGATGAGTGTGTGTATAACAGGATGAGTGTGTGTATAACAGGATGAGTGTGTGTATAACAGGATGAGTGTGTGTATAACAGGATGAGTGTGTGTATAACAGGATGAGTGTGTGTATAACAGGATGAGTGTGTGTAAAACAGGATGAGTGTGTGTAAAACAGGATGAGTGTGTGTATAACAGGATGAGTGTGTGTATAACAGAAGGAGTGTGTGTATAACAGGATGAGTGTGTGTATAACAGGATGAGTGTGTGTATAACAGGATGAGTGTGTGTATAACAGGATGAGTGTGTGTATAACAGAAGGAGTGTGTGTATAACAGGACGAGTGTGTGTATAACAGGACGAGTGTGTGTATAACAGGACGAGTGTGTGTATAACAGAAGGAGTGTGTGTATAACAGGGTGAGTGTGTGTATAACAGGATGAGTGTGTGTATAACAGGATGAGTGTGTGTATAACAGGATGAGTGTGTGTATAACAGAAGGAGTGTGTGTATAACAGGGTGAGTGTGTGTATAACAGGATGAGTGTGTGTATAACAGAAGGAGTGTGTGTATAACAGGATGAGTGTGTGTATAACAGGATGAGTGTGTGTATAACAGGATGAGTGTGTGTATAACAGGATGAGTGTGTGTATAACAGGATGAGTGTGTGTATAACAGGATGAGTGTGTGTATAACAGGATGAGTGTGTGTATAACAGGATGAGTGTGTGTATAACAGGATGAGTGTGTGTATAACAGGATGAGTGTGTGTATAACAGGATGAGTGTGTGTATAACAGGATGAGTGTGTGTATAACAGAAGGAGTGTGTGTATAACAGAAGGAGTGTGTGTATAACAGAAGGAGTGTGTGTATAACAGGATGAGTGTGTGTATAACAGGATGAGTGTGTGTATAACAGGATGAGTGTGTGTATAACAGGATGAGTGTGTGTATAACAGGATGAGTGTGTGTATAACAGGATGAGTGTGTGTATAACAGGATGAGTGTGTGTATAACAGGATGAGTGTGTGTATAACAGGATGAGTGTGTGTATAACAGGATGAGTGTGTGTATAACAGAAGGAGTGTGTGTATAACAGGATGAGTGTGTGTATAACAGGATGAGTGTGTGTATAACAGAAGGAGTGTGTGTATAACAGGATGAGTGTGTGTATAACAGGATGAGTGTGTGTATAACAGGATGAGTGTGTGTATAACAGAAGGAGTGTGTGTATAACAGAAGGAGTGTGTGTATAACAGAAGGAGTGTGTGTATAACAGGATGAGTGTGTGTATAACAGGATGAGTGTGTGTATAACAGGATGAGTGTGTGTATAACAGGATGAGTGTGTGTATAACAGGATGAGTGTGTGTATAACAGGATGAGTGTGTGTATAACAGGATGAGTGTGTGTATAACAGGATGAGTGTGTGTATAACAGAAGGAGTGTGTGTATAACAGAAGGAGTGTGTGTATAACAGGATGAGTGTGTGTATAACAGGATGAGTGTGTGTATAACAGGATGAGTGTGTGTATAACAGAAGGAGTGTGTGTATAACAGAAGGAGTGTGTGTATAACAGAAGGAGTGTGTGTATAACAGAAGGAGTGTGTGTATAACAGGATGAGTGTGTGTAAAACAGGATGAGTGTGTGTATAACAGAAGGAGTGTGTGTATAACAGAAGGAGTGTGTGTATAACAGGATGAGTGTGTGTATAACAGGATGAGTGTGTGTATAACAGGATGAGTGTGTGTATAACAGGATGAGTGTGTGTATAACAGGATGAGTGTGTGTATAACAGGGTGAGTGTGTGTATAACAGGATGAGTGTGTGTATAACAGAAGGAGTGTGTGTATAACAGAAGGAGTGTGTGTATAACAGGATGAGTGTGTGTATAACAGGATGAGTGTGTGTATAACAGGATGAGTGTGTGTATAACAGGGTGAGTGTGTGTATAACAGGATGAGTGTGTGTATAACAGGATCATGTAGTTTTACAGCTGCTAGAATAACGAGTATTGCTCCGTGTGACCCGGAGCCTCTGCACATGCATGATCAGGGCGACAGGTTAACTAAATGAAATGAGAGTTGGCGCGTGTGTGAACCGGTGTCAGTGGCCAGGAACATTCTTATCAATTCTAACAATGCATGAACGTGAACAATTGAAATATTTAAGCGCAAGAAGATGCGAAAGGGAACTCAACAACTCAGTGTGTGTGAACTCAACAACTCAGTGTGTGTGAACTCAACAACTCAGTGTGTGTGAACTCAACAATTCAGTGTGTGTGAACTCAACAATTCAGTGTGTGTGAACTCAACAACTCAGTGTGTGTGAACTCAACAATTCAGTGTGTGTGAACTCAACTCAGTGTGTGTGAACTCAACTCAGTGTGTGTGAACTCAACAACTCAGTGTGTGTGAACTCAACAATTCAGTGTGTGTGAACTCAACAACTCAGTGTGTGTGAACTCAACAACTCAGTGTGTGTGAACTCAACAATTCAGTGTGTGTGAACTCAACAATTCAGTGTGTGTGAACTCAACAATTCAGTGTGTGTGAACTCAACTCAGTGTGTGTGAACTCAACTCAGTGTGTGTGAACTCAACTCAGTGTGTGTGAACTCAACAATTCAGTGTGTGTGAACTCAACAATTCAGTGTGTGTGAACTCAACAATTCAGTGTGTGTGAACTCAACTCAGTGTGTGTGAACTCAACTCAGTGTGTGTGAACTCAACAATTCAGTGTGTGTGAACTCAACTCAGTGTGTGTGAACTCAACAATTCAGTGTGTGTGAACTCAACTCAGTGTGTGTGAACTCAACAATTCAGTGTGTGTGAACTCAACAACTCAGTGTGTGTGAACTCAACAATTCAGTGTGTGTGAACTCAACAACTCAGTGTGTGTGAACTCAACAATTCAGTGTGTGTGAACTCAACTCAGTGTGTGTGAACTCAACTCAGTGTGTGTGAACTCAACTCAGTGTGTGTGAACTCAACTCAGTGTGTGTGAACTCAACTCAGTGTGTGTGATCTCAACTCAGTGTGTGTGAATGCTGAATCTCTTTCACGTCTTCTTGCGCTTGAACACACATAATCACACAATTATGTCAAAAAATGCCTACCGATTATCCTAGTAAACAGTCAGTTATGTTTTGAGTGAACGACACACACACACACACTCACACACACACACACACACAAACACACACTCACACTTACTTACTCACTCACACACACACACACACACACACTCACACACACACACACACACCCCGCTCTGAATCAGATTGATCTCATGTTAATAGTTTTGATCAGTTCTGAGTTGATTATGATCGGTTTCTCATGTGTCTCTGCAGATTAAGAGTCTGATGAGTCGAGCTGAATACCTGAAAGAGCTGATCAAGGTAAACGCTCACACACACACACACACACACACACACACACACACACACACACACAGTCGAGCTGAACACCTGAAAGAGCTGATCAAGGTAAACGCTCACACACACACACACACACACACACAGTCGAGCTGAACACCTGAAAGAGCTGATCAAGGTAAACGCTCACACACACACACACACACACACACACACACACACACACACACACACACACACAGTCGAGCTGAACACCTGAAAGAGCTGATCAAGGTAAACGCTCACACACACACACACACACACACACACAGTCGAGCTGAACACCTGAAAGAGCTGATCAAGGTAAACGCTCACACACACACACACACACACAGTCGAGCTGAACACCTGAAAGAGCTGATCAAGGTAAACGCTCACACACACACACACACACACACACACACAGTCGAGCTGAACACCTGAAAGAGCTGATCAAGGTAAACGCTCACACACACACACACACACACACACACAGTCGAGCTGAACACCTGAAAGAGCTGATCAAGGTAAACGCTCACACACACACACACACACACAGTCGAGCTGAACACCTGAAAGAGCTGATCAAGGTAAACGCTCACACACACACACACACACACACACACACAGTCGAGCTGAACACCTGAAAGAGCTGATCAAGGTAAACGCTCACACACACACACACACACACACACACACACACACACACACAGTCGAGCTGAACACCTGAAAGAGCTGATCAAGGTAAACGCTCACACACACACACACACACACACACACACACACACACACAGTCGAGCTGAACACCTGAAAGAGCTGATCAAGGTAAACGCTCACACACACACACACACACACACACACAGTCGAGCTGAACACCTGAAAGAGCTGATCAAGGTAAACGCTCACACACACACACACACACACACACACACACACACACACAGTCGAGCTGAACACCTGAAAGAGCTGATCAAGGTAAACGCTCACACACACACACACACA
>NW_026607411.1:15000-60000 GCF_029890125.1 Rhinichthys klamathensis goyatoka
TATGTGTAATAGCAGTAGTCATGCGTAGTGGTGAAGGCTTTCGGGCCTGCGTGATAGCATGTGACTGCTTTATTACAGTGAATATATGGTGAATTCTACCTATTATCTTCTTTTGGTTAAATTCTCATTTCCCCAGGCTATATTTACACTACTATATTTTGTTATTTGTATGTAAATGGTAATTAATATTTCTTTTACTGTCTGTTTTGTTACAGAACCACACACGTATATGTAACTAGTCATTCTATACTCTCCCATCTGAAAATAAAAAACCATAAAGATCCATCCATCCCATTGCATTCTAACCGATGCACACTCCGCGATCACACCACTATTGAACCACAGTAGTAGGAAAGTCTCCATAACACTCTCTCTCTCTCTCTCTCTATATATATATATATATATATATATATATATATATATAGCATATATATATATATATATATATATATATATATATAACATCATATAGTTTTACCCAAACTGAATAATTAAGACAAGTTTAAGTTTAAATGGGTAAATTTTCTATAAATATTTTTGAGTCTTCATTTTCTTTTCTGACATAGCCTACTCCAGTTCTTGTTAAAACACACTAGACATGCAAATTATGTGCATTTTAGGCACTTTTTGTGTGAAATCATATTTATTTTGTCCATCAAAAGTGTGCTTTCACTTTAATTGAGTGTGATCTGCGCCGCAAAAATAGATTGTGCCGAAACCCGCTTCACTGCTGCTTACGCGACGCTCCTGCTCGCGCTGTGAATGCACTCATTGATAACATGTACGCCGAAAAAATACGCGCCTCTCGCGCTTGAGATCTGAAACGGCCGTAATTCACGAGGTTTCCTACATGTGCGTTCCGTGTGCATGTGGGATGCTGATGTTGCGCGATGTTAATCATGCGGCGCCCGAGTGCATTAGACCGGCATAAAATCAGCATGTCAGACTGATCGGCCGGTCGACAATCACATGAAAATCGTCCAATTCCGGTCACCAGCCAATCTATCGGTGCATCTCTAAAAGATTAGCATTACAAGTATAATGTTCAGATAGGCTATGCACAAATTATTATAATGCTATTTCATTACAATACTCATAATAATATAAATATAAATATTTTTACTTTTTTTTTTTTTTTTTTTTTTTTTTTACTTTTCTTCCAACTTGCTGCGGCCCCCTTGGCGGCCCCCAGTTTGAAAACCCCTGTTCTAAGGTGTGGAATTATTTTCAGGGAAACGCATGGCTAAAGTAGTTCCAGGCAGGTTTGACCGCAAGTTCCATATGATACAGTTCCATATCAGCAGGGCCGTGCACAGGGGGGTGGCCCGGTGGCTAGAGCCACTGCCCTTCTGCCCTCATCAGCTGAGGTGCCCCTCTCGCCCCCTCCCTAACCCTCCAGAGGATTTCCATAAAAAACGTTATGTTATCGCTCAAGAATTTTCGCACGTTAAAAAATAAATACGACCTCACGTTATGTCAATCACACTTGCACACTGCCTCCGAAACTTTCGTCCGTCATAAAAAAATCTAATCGGGTAAAAATCTAATCGAACCGTAGCCAGCAGTTTGAATGGAGTTTGAATGGAGTTTTGACAAATCAGAGCGAACGAATCACGAATACGAAAAAACGCAGTGTGCAATGATGGCCTTTATTCTGTATTTTTTTCTGTGCGTGCACACACACACACACACACACACACACAACCCGACGCGTGCAGCCCTGCACATAGACAGAGCAGCGCGCAAGGACTGCACTGAGCTCTCTTTCGCGTCTGAATGGACAAATACACACAACATTATGTCTAAATGTCCGTTTTGGAGAGTATTCACTTAAACGCAGTCAGTTATGTCTTTACAGAACGTACAGTTGTGAGAATATCGAATGTGCATCAGTGCAATTGGATCTGCACACTCGGTCTTAAAGTGACAGTGCGTAATAAACCTAATGCCGTCTGTGCACTTAATATTAATCAAACAACAAAATAAAAAGAGAAAATCATTCACTGCTCTTTAATAGCTTTAATAAGGATTAATTAATTCCTACAAATAAATACCATCGTGTATGTTGTCAGTCAAACTCCTTATAGTGCCCCCTTTTTTGGTTTAAGCCACTGCCCTTCAAAATGTCTGTGCACGGCCCTGCATATCACTGCGCGTAGTTAACCGTAATAACGGAAAATAGGACACAATTCATAACAAGAAAAAACATGCAGCACATGCGCTTGATCTGCAATTTTCGATGTAGGCCTATAACTTCACCATCAATGGACACATGCAGTGTAATTTTAATAAATAAATAAAGTAGTCCTATCTATAACAAATATAAAATTAAACTGAATATCTAAAATAAATTGATAGTCCTGCAGCACGGGTTTTCGTAATTATTCCGCATTATATAAATACGTAATTATTGACAGGCCTACTTTAAAAGGGCGTTGTGTGTTTTCATTTACTGGGTTATCTACTGTCAATAATAGAAAACGAGAATGAACTAATGAATTCAAACGAATTGAATAAATAAATAAATAATAATATTGACGCATATGCTTTTCTGTCTCATTATTGCAACATGTCTCTCTCTCTCTCTCTCTCTCTCTCTCTCTCTCTCTCTCTCTCTCTCTCTCTAATAACTGCATTAATAACTGCATAAAGCCGGGGACACACTTACTCTAAGGCCAGTTATGAATGTAATTTGATACTTATGACAATATGACAGATCATGCCCAAACCCGTGTTCAGCGCGTTCAGTCGGTGTTTTAGACCTACAGTCGATGGAAACAGCCCGTCTTCGAATGTTTCAGCGAGTCGTAAGTGTGTCCATCATTAGCCTGCTATCAGTGGCTCAAACCTCCGTTACTAACTCTAAAATGACGTTTTGGAATTAGCAACGGAGGCATGGAATTAGATGCGTAAGAAATTAGTCCTACATACAAGAGCGATTTAATGACAAAAACTTGACAAACGTCTTGAAATGCATCATCTGAACAATGTTTCGAGGTGTGGTAACTGTAGTATAAGCGGAATAATTGAAGTAATTTGAAGTAAGGAATAATTGACTTCAGGCCGTTGAATTATTAGAAAAATAATACACACCCGAGGTGTAACGGCCACTCCGCTTCGCGTCGTGACTCGTGACCGCATTACCACCTCGGGTGTGCATTATTTTTCTAATAATTCAATGGCCTGTCATCAATTATTCCTTACATAAAGCACATATTAATGCTTTATTCTGTATGACAATATTCTACATCCATTGATAACCCCATACCTAAACTTAAGTACTGTACTAACTATTAATAAGCTGTGATTGGGTGTTTATTGAGGAGACAGTTGTAGTTAATAGTGAGAATTGGACCCTAAACTAATTTTGGAAGTGAATATTCCCTGTTTTCCAGCTTCACATGACAGAGTAAGTGCAGTTCAGCATGACTTTTATTTTCTTAAAAATTCAGCAATGCATAAATAAATTCTTTTCTGTACAAAGTTTGTGAAACTTCAATAACCTTAAAGCAGTAAAGAAACACACTCTACACAAGAACACATAAATGTGGAGTTTCCTCCCGATAGCAGACGCTTTATCAGCCGCTGTAATCATCTCTAATCAGCTCTAATTATCTCTAACTTTCGGTGCGCGATTCCCTTACAATGGACTGATCGTAGACGACATGAAAAATACTCAGTATTTATGTCTTGTTTCCTGTCCAAATATCTAAAACATTCTTAAATCAAGAAGCATTTACTAGATGAGTGAAATGACAAGAAATTCTGTCTTGTTTTCTGATAATAAATAAAAAAAATTAAGTGAGATTTTGCTTAAAACAAGCTGAATTATCTGCCAATGGGGTCAGAAAAAAAATCTTAATTGAAATGGAAACCAAGATTTTTTTTTTAATTCAAATGGAAAACAAGAAAAAAATCTTAATTCTAATGAAAAATAAGAAAAAAACTTAATTCTAATGGAAAACAAGAAAAAAACTTAATTCTAATGGAAAACAAGAAAAAAACTTAATTATAATGAAAAATAAGAAAAAAAATCTTAATTCTAATGGAAAACAAGAACAATCTTAATTCAAATGGAAAACAAGAAAAAAATCTTAATTCTAATGGAAAACAAGAAAAATCTTAATTCAAATGAAAAATAAGAAAAAATCTTAATTCTAATGAAAAATAAGAAAAAAAATCTTAATTCTAATAAAAAATAAGAAAAAAACTTAATTCTAATGAAAAATAAGAAAAAACTTAATTCTAATGAAAGCTTTAAAAAAAACTTAATTCTAAAGAAAAATAAGAAAAAACTTAATTCTAATGAAAGCTTAAAAAAATCTTAATTCTAATGAAAAATAAGAAAAAATCTTAATTCTAATGGAAAACAAGAACAATCTTAATTCAAATGGAAAACAAGAAAAAAAATCTTAATTCAACTGAAAAATAAGAAAAAAAATTAATTCTAATGAAAAATAAGAAAAAAATCTTAATTCAAATGAAAAATAAGAAAAAAATCTTAATTCTAATGAAAAATAAGAAAAAAACTTAATTCTAATGAAAAATAAGAAAAAAAATAATTCTAATGAAAAATAAGAAAAAAAATCTTAATTCTAATGAAAAACAAGAAAAAAATTAATTCTAATGGAAAACAAGAAAAAAAATCTTAATTCAAATGGAAAATAAGAAAAAATCTTAATTCAAATGGAAAACAAGATTATTTTTCTGACCCCATTGGCAGATAATATTGCTAGTTTTAAGCAAAAACTCACTTATTTATAAAAAAAATTATCAGGAAACGAGACAGAATTTCTCTTGTCATTTCTCTTATCTAGTAAATGCTTCTTGATTTAAGAATTTTTTCTTAAAAACTGGAAACTGGAACTGGAAACAAGTCAAAAACACTAAGTAAGAAAAGCATTTTTGCAGTGTAGAAGAAGATTTGCATAGAGTTTGTTTCTGATCTCAGAGTTTACATAAACTCACTAGACAGACATTACTAATAATTCATTATTATGCAAAGAAAGAACGTTTGAAATTGAAAACCACTGAAATTAAATATTAACTTGCATGGAAAAAATCAGTTTGTTGACGTTTTTCAGGCACTGGGTGTTGATTTCCAGCATTCATGAGGAATGGAGACGTGTAGAAATGCGCTTCAACACCAGAGTCCAGTAAAGCTGAAGTGTGTGTGAGGCTGTTCAACATCAGAGTCCAGTAAAGCTGAAGTGTGTGTGAGGCTGTTCAACACCAGAGTCCAGTAAAGCTGAAGTGTGTGTGAGGCTGTTCAACACCAGAGTCCAGTAAAGCTGAAGTGTGTGTGAGGCTGTTCAACACCAGAGTCCAGTAAAGCTGAAGTGTGTGTGAGGCTGTTCAACACCAGAGTCCAGTAAAGCTGAAGTGTGTGTGAGGCTGTTCAACACCAGAGTCCAGTAAAGCTGAAGTGTGTGTGAGGCTGTTCAACATCAGAGTCCAGTAAAGCTGAAGTGTGTGTGAGGCTGTTCAACACCAGAGTCCAGTAAAGCTGAAGTGTGTGTGAGGCTGTTCAACACCAGAGTCCAGTAAAGCTGAAGTGTGTGTGAGGCTGTTCAACACCAGAGTCCAGTAAAGCTGAAGTGTGTGTGAGGCTGTTCAACACCAGAGTCCAGTAAAGCTGAAGTGTGTGTGAGGCTGTTCAACACCAGAGTCCAGTAAAGCTGAAGTGTGTGTGAGGCTGTTCAACACCAGAGTCCAGTAAAGCTGAAGTGTGTGTGAGGCTGTTCAACACCAGAGTCCAGTAAAGCTGAAGTGTGTGTGAGGCTGTTCAACACCAGAGTCCAGTAAAGCTGAAGTGTGTGTGAGGCTGTTCAACACCAGAGTCCAGTAAAGCTGAAGTGTGTGTGAGGCTGTTCAACACCAGAGTCCAGTAAAGCTGAAGTGTGTGTGAGGCTGTTCACGGCTCCTGAAGGGCCTCTTCTCCTGAACGAAGCACTTGATCCCGGAACCGCTCCTTTATGAGTCGCGCACTCACATGTTTGAGGAAGATGCGAGTACAATGAGAGTCTGCTGGCAGCAAGAGCTCGACACACGTCTCGAGTCACTGAACACACACTTCACCACACGCTGGATCTTAACACACACTGCGGAGAGTTCCCGTCCCGAACATCTCGAGTCACTGAACACACACTTCACCACACGCTGGATCTTAACACACTGCGGAGAGTTCCCGTCCCGAACATCTCGAGTCAGGCTGGAGTCCACGATTGCTCAGATTCAGGCCCGACGAGTCGATGCAACACGAGCAGATTCTCGGATGGACAGACTCGGATTCTGATTCGATCAAACACATTACTGAGATGATAATAGGCGCATGTTTCCGCGTGCGTTTGCTGTGTGCAAAACGACTTACAAGTCAGACGAAACGGTTCCGAAGCTTGAAGGGTTCGGGATCATTTCATTACTTTAGTTTTAAGTCATTTTGTAATTACATTTTATGAATTAAGCAGCTCGTAAACATGCTCTATCAGCAGAAGAAAAAAACATTAAACATGAAATCAAAATGCAATCATTTCAGACCTTTCGCATTTTTTGGAATGAAGGCGTCTTTAAAATTGAGTCTAGAACCGTAAAGTTTAATATTTAACCTTTTTGGTTACATTCTATTTCAATGTTCCACTTTAGACATTCTGCTAAGTAACTACATGTCAACTAACTCTCATTAGAGTATTAATAGAGTGTCTGCTTTAACACTGCAAACAAGCCAAACTATCTGCCAACGGGGGGAGAAAATCATCTGAATTCTAATGCAAAACAAGAAAAAAAATCATAATTCAGATGGAAAACAAGAAAAAAACTTAATTCAGATGGAAAACAAGAAAAAAATCTTAATTCTAATGGAAAACAAGAAAAAACTTAATTCTAATGGAAAACATGAAAAAAACTTAATTCTAATGGAAAACAAGAAAAAAACTTAATTCTAATGGAAAACAAGAAAAAACTTAATTCTAATGGAAAACAAGAAAAAACTTAATTCTAATGGAAAACAAGAAAAAAAAACATAATTCAAATGGAAAACAAGAAAAAACTTAATTCTAATGGAAAACAAGAAAAAAACTTAATTCTAATGGAAAACAAGAAAAAATAATCTTAATTCTAATGGAAAACAAGAAAAAAACTTAATTCAAATGGAAAACAAGAAAAAAACTTAATTCTAATGGAAAACAAGAAAAAAATTAATTCTAATGGAAAACAAGAAAAAACTTAATTCGAATGGAAAACAAGAAAAAATCTTAATTCTAATGGAAAACAATAAAAAAAACTTAATTCTAATGGAAAACAAGAAAAAACTTAATTCTAATGGAAAACAATAAAAAAAACATAATTCGAATGGAAAACAAGAAAAAATCTTAATTCTAATGGAAAACAAGAAAAAAACAATAATCCAAATGGAAAACAAGAAAAAAAAATTCTAATGGACAACAAGAAAAAAAATATTAAAACAAACGGAAAACAAGAAGAAGAAAAATAATTCTAATGGAAAACAAACTTAATTCTAATGAAAAACAAGAAATAAAAACAATTCTAATGGACAACAAGAAAGAAAAAAGAATTCTAATGGAAAACAAGAAAAAAACTTAACTCTAATAGAAAACAAGAAAAATTTATTGTAATTCAAATGGAAAACAAGAAAAAAACTTAATTCTAATGGAAAACAAGAAAAAAACTTAATTCTAATGGAAAACAAGAAAAAAAACTTCAAATGGAAAACAAGAAAAATCTTAATTCTAATGGAAAACGAGAAAAACATTATCGTAATTCTAATGGAAAACAAGAGAAAAAAATTAATTCTGATAGAAAACAAGAAAAAAAATTAATAAAAAAAAAAAAACTTAATTCTAATGGAAAACAAGAAAAAAAATCTTAAATCTAATGGAAAACAAGCAAAAAAACAATTCTAATGGACAACAAGAAAAAAAATATTAAAACAAACGGAAAACAAGAAGAAAAATAATTCTAATGGAAAACAAGAAAAAAAATCTTAATTCTAATGAAAAACAAGAAAGAAAAAACAATTCTAATGGACAACAAGAAAAAAACAATTCTAATGGAAAACATGAAAAATAATCTGAATTCAAATGCAAAACAAGATTATTTTTATTATCCCATCGGCAAATAATTTAGCTTGTTTTAAGCAAAAACTCACTTCATTTAGATTTTTTATTTCAGAAAACAAGATACAATTTCTTAAATCATTTTACTTTTCTAGCAGTCGAATTCAAAATATTGTAGATCGTGGTTTCTCCCGCCTCCTCGGACTCGACGCTCACACGGGTCAACGTACAGTATCAGACCACAACAAACATCCCAGCCTGGAAACGCACATTGCAGAGTAAAGTGTTTATCAGAGAAGCGAGTGTGTGCTCAGCAGTTTCCTCAATATATGCAGACATGTTATGGTATTTTATGCTTTAGTAGAGTGAAAAAGCCACATATATAGTATATTGCACCTTTAAAGGCAGCAGAAAGTTAAAATCTCCAGATCTGAAGTGTATTCCAGATATGGAATCTGGTTTCATTCCATCATCCGGCCATTTAAAGAGTCTCAAACGCAGCGAGAGCGAAAATAAAAACTCAAAACTACATAGAATTATGACGAAAAATATCAAAATTATGAAAAAAAAGTCAATAATGACAAAAAAACATTTGAAATTTTTCGACAAAGTCAAAGTGTAACCAATTTTGTGTGTGATCTTCAGTTTCGATGCCATTTCTTCCTGCCAGCGCTCACAGAGCCGGCGAGCCTCGTGTGCAGATGTGGAGAAGCGTCGTGTATTCCAGCGGTTTCTCTCAGCCGTGTTCACAGAGTCCGGAACGCAGCGAGAACGAGCAGCAACAGCACGCGTTGAGACAGAGCCGAAGCGCTGGAGCTGGACGTCCCCGCATCGCTCGCCTCGCTTCCCGGCCGCGCCTCGTAATCCTCGTCCTCGTACGCGTCGTCGTGTTCGCCGCCGGGATCGCCGATCAAACACAGCTTCACCATGTTCTGCTTCACCACCTCACAGAACGGCCGCTCGAGGCCGTCGCACACGCAGGTGTTTAGCATCACGCCGTTCGGCATTAGCAGAAGCTGCTCGATGGTGGAGCGGCACTGCGGCGAACACTTCCTCCCGTTGAACAGCTGTCCACAGTGGGACAGATACGCCATCAGAGCCGCGTGACACGCGGGGTCGTCCTCACACCGCCGGCGCGCTTCGGTGCAGCCCATGCTGTCGGCTCCGCTAGGATGAGTGCGCGGGAGACAGGGGTCGATGGCTCGTTTAGCGCTCAGACACTCGCGATCCGTCTCGCAGGAGCATCTCTCCAGATCCGGCCCGGATCCGGTTTGGTTGAGGCGGATTAGCGCGCTAATACAGTGGCTAGGACACTGGCGGCGTTCCCCGCGGATGTTCCCGTCGCACGCGCTCAGATACTGGTTATACGCTAGCTCACACTCGCGCTCCTCGTGACACCTGACTAGCGCCTGCCAGCAAACCAGCTGAGCGTCCAGAGTCGCCATCACAGCCCAGACGACGAGCGCCGAGAGGATCTTCATGTCTGAGCTCAGACGCACGCGCGCATCGGTGCGGCTCTCAGGCGCAGCGCCGGGGGGACGCAGGGCATCGCGCGGCTAACACTTCAGTGGGCTTCAGCGAGAAAACTCATGCATTTAGTCCACAAGTAAGCTTCTTAGCCGTGCACTCAGTCCAGTCCGCTGCGATCCGAGGGCATTCCTCTGTGTTCAGGAGAATCCTCCGTTTGGGGTTTGAGTGAGAAATGCAAAAACTTCAGTGAGTTTCAGCGAGAAAAGTCACGCATTTACTCAATAATGAAGCTTTTCAGTCGGTCGGTCAGTCCAATCCCTGCGATCCGATGCAATCCTCCGTGTCTTCAGGAGAATCCTCCGCTTGCGTCGCATAAAATTCAGCTTCTGCGAGTTCTAGAGTTAGTTTCTGCGAGAACGCATCATAGAAAAGTCATGCAATTAAACTCCACAATGAAGCTTTCAGTTCAGTCCAATCCCTGCGATCCGATGCTTTTCTCTGTCAACAAGTGAGAGTTGAAAAACTTCATTTCAGACACACATTTCCTCCTCAATGAAGCTTTTCATCAGTCGATCAGTGCGGTCCCTGCGATCCGAGGTCTTCAGGAGAACCCTGCTTTCTCGTGTAGTTCAGAGTGTGTTCTGCTCCTGTTACGGCTTCATGCTGCATGTCTTTGTCCCTCCGACTCTTTCACGCTCGGCTGTGCATTTACACACACACACACACACACACACACACGACCCCTCCTCCGAAACCCTCCTCTCTCTCTTTATTATTCATTCTCTTGTTCTATTGGCTGTAAACGCGGGATTTCATCCATAGAAACGCCGTTTTTGGCAAAGCTCACCTCCTGTACGGGACAAATAAAATGTTTATAAATTTCATGAAGCTTGCAAGCTGTGTGGTCTCTCGTTCTCTCTCTCTCTCTGCGTGAGATTACAAAACCCTGTCAGGAGAGAGAGAGAGAGAGAAACACACATTCCTCTGTTGGAAGCTCAACATCTGCAAACCACTTCTTCAATTTAAAGCGCAGAAAAACAAATCTGTTTCTCTTTAGCGTGAACCCAAGAACAAGCCCCTGTATAAGCCGAGCCGGTCCCGGTGGGTTTCTTCCCCCGTTCCCCTCGGGCTGCTTTCGGGCGGTTTAATCGCGCCCCGGTGGAAAAGAAAAGGCCACAAAAGTGTTTTCTGGACCGTTTCACCCTCTTTGTGTGCGCCTGGCCATGCAGCAGCCCAGAGGAACGCCAATAGAGAGACTTTCCACAACAATATCTTTACTGCCCTGTCCTTTCACTGCGCACTTGAGACCCGCCGTCCTCGGCTATTCACATGGAAAACAGCGGGATTGAGGAGGAGAAGCAGAGCCGTCCCGGAGTGTGTGACAGGACAGCTGGGATAGAGGAGTCCCTGTGTCAGTCTTCAGATGGGGGACGCTAGGGGACGCGCACAGCCAGAAAACATGTAATGTGGAAGCCCGTTTCTGACACATTAGGGGGAAAATCATGCTTTGGTAAATCATGTGACATAAAAAAGTCAATCATAACATAAAAAGTCAAAACTATGACATATACGGTGCCAACGCCTGCGAAGGTTTCAGATGACGCACTGAATCAACACGCACCAAAGCTATGTTTTCTAAATGTCATAATCATTTGCTAACAAACCATAATTATTAATTACTTATTATTTCATTAAATTATTACATTGTTTAAATTAATAATTTTTTAGCTAACTGTGACTTTGTATATGTACATTTCTGAAATACAACAAAAGTCAACAATAAGTCAAAAACATAACATAAAAAGTCATAATTATAACAAAAAAAGTATGGAAGCTTGTTTCCCCCACTGAATAAAAAAAAAAAAAAAAAAATTGCGACTTTTTATCTCACAATTGCGAGATATGAAGTCAGAATAGTGAGAAATAAAGTCGCAGTTGCGAGATATAAAGTCGCAATTCTGAGAAATAAAGTCACAATTGCGAGATATAAAGTCGCAATTCTGAGAAATAAAGTCGCAATTACGAGATATAAAGTCGCAATTATGAGAAATAAAGTCGCTATTGCAAGAAAAAAAGACAGAATTGAGACTTTTTATCTCACAATTCTAACTTTTCTTCTCACAATTGCGAGTTTACATCTCGCAATTCTGACATCTTTTCTCAGAATTGTGAGATATAAACTCGCAATTGCGAGTTATCAGACCAATTCTAAGGGAAAAAAAGACTAACTTTTTTCCCCTCAGAATAGTTTATATCTCAGAATTCTGACTTTATAACACGCAGTTGCGACTTTATATCAATCAATTCTGACTTTATAACATGCAATTGCAACTTTATTTCACGCAATTCTGACTTTATTTCTTGCAATTCTCACTTTACAACACGCAATTGCGACTTTATATCTCACAATTCTGACTTTACAACACGCAATTGCGACTTTATTTCACGCAATTCTGACTTTATAACACGCAATTGCGACTTTATTTCTCGCAATTCTGACTTTACAACACGCAATTGCGACTTTATATCACGCAATTCTGACTATATAACCTGCAATTGCGACTTTATATCACGCAATTCTGACTTTATATCTCGCAATTCTCACTTCACCACACGCAATTGCGACTTTATTTCATGCAATTCTGACTTTATATCTCACAATTCTGACTTTACAACACGCAATTGCGACATTATATCTCGCAATTCTGACTTTATAACACGCAATTGCGACTTTATATCTCGCAATTCTGACTTTACAACACGCAATTGCGACTTTATTTCACGCAATTCTGACTTTATATCTCGCAATTTCGACTTTATATCACGCAATTCTGACTATATAACCTGCAATTGCGACTTTATTTCACGCAATTCTGACTTTATATCTCACAATTCTGACTTTACAACACGCAATTGCGACATTATATCTCGGAATTCTGACTTTATAACACGCAATTGCGACTTTATATCTCGCAATTCTGACTTTATAACACGCAATTGCGACTTTATATCTCGCAATTCTGACTTTACAACACGCAATTGCGACTTTATTTCACGCAATTCTGACTTTATATCTCGCAATTTCGACTTTATATCACGCAATTCTGACTTAATAACCTGCAATTGCGACTTTATATCACGCAGTTATGACTTTATATCTCGGAATTGTGAGAAATAAAGTCAGAATTGCGAGATGTAAACTCGCAATTGTGAGAAAAAAAGTCAGAATTGTGAGATAAAAAGTCGCAATTACCTTTTTTATTTTTCATTCTGTGGCGGAAACAAGCTTCCATAAAAAAGTCATATTTATATCAAGAAGTCAAAATTACGTCATGTTGAAATTATGACCGAAAAAGTCTAAATAATGATACATCGAAATTAGGACGTCATAATGACACCAAAAAAAATGTAAATTATGACAAAAAGTTAAAATTGACACAAGAAATCATAATTTTGACAAGTCGAAATTATAACAAAAGTACAGATTATCACATAAAAAAATCTAAATTACAATTTTGTCATAATTTTAACATTTTATGTCATAATTATGATTTAAAGGCATGATTTTCTTTCTTGTGTGGTGCAAATGTGCTTCTATAATGTTGATTTTTAAAATTTCTGTTTGTTAATCTCAAATTCTCTAAATCAAACTCGCAATATCATCATATTGTTGTAAAGATTATTTCAGTTGGGTTTTCCTCAATCTCTGCCTGTAGTTTGTCGTGTCTGAGCGGCGTCTGAAACTGTTACCTGCAGCTCTCGTGTGTACGCTGAATCACGTGTCGTGTTCCTCATATGTAAGGTGCTTTGGATGAAATCGTCTGCTAAATGAATAAGTGTAAATATAAACAGAATCAGTGAGGTAAAACACACTAAATCACAGCTGGGTAGTCGAGTTATACTGCATCTAAAACAGTTTCAAAGGACATTATAGTTGTAGAAATGCTATGTAGATGAGAAACTGTTGGACTATTGAACTTCAACGGCTAAAAACTGATTAAAAACACTTGATATTTACCTAAACTGGATGTTCGTTTGCTAAAAGGTTATTTGTTAGGTCCACTACCCACCTATAGGCTTCCTGACGAGAGCATTAGTGTTAGTGAAGCGTGTTTCTGTTGTCCGATATCGCCACCTACAGGTCAGACACGGCACTGCATGATCACACAAAGCCTGAAATCACATCACATGCATCATAATCTTTGTACAAATTTATTTATTACACTTTCAACAGTCAAAAATCAGCAAGGTCTGGAAATTACAGAAGAATAATTACACGACTGCATCACATTGGTAATTACGTTACTTATGCAGCGGAAACGACTATCGAGGGCATAAGTAAAATAAACACCACTCTTGCCATTAATAAAGAAATAAACATACAATAATCTTACGGGTCAAATCAAATACAGCCTTTTTCTTCACATGGACTGGCTATCAGCTCTGTCCTTTAGATCAGAGATGGTAATATTAATATTGCTTTATGTTTTTTCGCTTATTGCTCCTTCACTCAAAACCCAAACCCCAGTATGGCTTCATTCGTAAGACACAGAACATGAACTCCTTCATTCTCACCTCAACAGAAGATCATTATTCCCAGACAGCAACGGTGTCGGCTCAGATCCGGCCCACATGTGGATTACACACGGCCCAGATGTGGGCAGACACTGTTACTGTCTGTTTTTTTTTTTTTTAAAGAAACGCTCTCTATAAGAGGGAAAACCAGAAAGAAAAAGGTCGACGACACCAAACCACCTGCACAAAACAGCAGCACTCAATGAAAGGTCAAAGGGCGTTAATGACGTCAGGGGTCATTAAGGTGAAACGTGAAGGTGTTTGTGTGGAAGGACCTCCATTCCTGCTCCCATAAGCCCTTCATACAGACGTAGCGACCCAGACAGCAACATAGTGTCGGCCCAGATCAGGGCCACATCTGGAACATGTGGATTCAACGCGTTCCAGATCAGGGCCACATCTGGAACATGTGGATTCAACGCGTTCCAGATCAGGGCCACATCTGGAACATGTGGATTCAACGCGTTCCAGATCAGGGCCACATCTGAAACATTTGGATTCAACGTGGCCCAGATCAGGGCCACATCTGGAACATGTGGATTCAATGCTTTCCAGATCCGGGCCACATCTGGAACATGTGGATTCAATGCGTTCCAGATCCGGGCCACATCTGGAACATGTGGATTCAATGCTTTCCAGATCCGGGCCACATCTGGAACATGTGGATTCAATGCGTTCCAGATCCGGGCCACATCTGGAACATGTGGATTCAATGCGTTCCAGATCCGGGCCACATCTGGAACATGTGGATTCAATGCGTTCCAGATCCGGGCCACATCTGGAACATGTGGATTCAATGCGTTCCAGATCCGAGCCACATCTGGAACATGTGGATTCAATGCGTTCCAGATCCGGGCCACATGTGGATTCAACGCGTTCCAGATCCGGGCCACATCTGGAACATGTGGATTCAATGCGTTCCAGATCCGAGCCACATCTGGAACATGTGGATTCAATGCGTTCCAGATCCGGGCCACATGTGGATTCAATGCGTTTCAGATCCGGGCCACATCCGGTACATGTGGATTCAATGCGTTCCAGATCCGGGCCATATCTGGAACATGTGGATTCAACGTGGCCCAGATCAGGGCCACATCTGGAACATGTGGATTCAACGTGGCCCAGATCAGGGCCACATCTGGTACATGTGGATTCAATGCGTTCCAGATCCGGGCCACATCTGGAACATGTGGATTCAACGCGTTCCAGATCCGGGCCACATCCGGTACATGTGGATACAATGCGTTCCAGATCCGGGCCATATCTGGAACATGTGGATTCAACGTGGCCCAGATCAGGGCCACATCTGGAACATGTGGATTCAACGTGGCCCAGATCAGGGCCACATCTGGAACATGTGGATTCAACGTGGCCCAGATCAGGGCCACATCTGGAACATGTGGATTCAACGTGGCCCAGATCAGGGCCACATCTGGTACATGTGGATTCAATGCGTTCCAGATCCGGGCCACATCTGGAACATGTGGATTCAATGCGTTCCAGATCCGGGCCACATCTGGAACATGTGGATTCAATGCGTTCCAGATCCGGGCCACATCTGGAACATGTGGATTCAACGTGGCCCAGATCAGGGCCACATCTGGTACATGTGGATTCAATGCGTTCCAGATCCGGGCCACATCTGGAACATGTGGATTCAACGTGGCCCAGATCAGGGCCACATCAGGAACATGTGGATTCAACGTGGCCCAGATCAGGGCCACATCTGGAACATGTGGATTCAACGTGGCCCAGATCAGGGCCACATCTGGTACATGTGGATTCAATGCGTTCCAGATCCGGGCCACATCTGGAACATGTGGATTCAATGCGTTCCAGATCCGGGCCACATCTGGAACATGTGGATTCAATGCGTTCCAGATCCGGGCCACATCTGGAACATGTGGATTCAATGCGTTCCAGATCCGGGCCACATCTGGAACATGTGGATTGAATGCGTTCCAGATCCGGCCCACATCTGGAACATGTGGATTCAATGCGTTCCAGATCCGGGCCACATCTGGAACATGTGGATTCAATGCGTTCCAGATCCGGGCCACATCTGGAACATGTGGATTCAACGTGGCCAATGATCAGGGCCACATCAGGAACATGTGGATTCAACGTGGCCCAGATCAGGGCCACATCTGGAACATGTGGATTCAACGTGGCCCAGATCAGGGCCACATCTGGTACATGTGGATTCAATGCGTTCCAGATCCGGGCCACATCTGGAACATGTGGATTCAATGCGTTCCAGATCCGGGCCACATCTGGAACATGTGGATTCAATGCGTTCCAGATCCGGGCCACATCTGGAACATGTGGATTCAATGCGTTCCAGATCCGGGCCACATCTGGAACATGTGGATTCAATGCGTTCCAGATCCGGCCCACATCTGGAACATGTGGATTCAATGCGTTCCAGATCCGGGCCACATCTGGAACATGTGGATTCAATGCGTTCCAGATCCGGGCCACATCTGGAACATGTGGATTCAATGCGTTCCAGATCCGGGCCACATCTGGAACATGTGGATTCAATGCGTTCCAGATCCGGGCCACATCTGGAACATGTGGATTCAACGTGGCCCAGATCAGGGCCACATCTGGTACATGTGGATTCAATGCGTTCCAGATCCGGGCCACATCTGGAACATGTGGATTCAATGCGTTCCAGATCCGGCCCACATCTGGTACATGTGGATTCAGGGCGGCCCGGATGTGGGCCGGATCTGAGCCGACACTATGCTGCTGTCTGGGGAGTCGTTTCTCCGAACTCGCTACGCTATCGCTGTAATAAACCTGTTCAGACCGGAGCAGTGAATCTCCAGAAACATGTCGTATTTCACCACAAAGTCAAGAAATTATACTTGCACGTCATTTGCATTGCGACGTTACTTTCATGAGAACATAATTTATGCAAAATATACCTTTCCCGTGAGGTGAAATGCGACCTGAGCATGTTTTCCGTGAGATTCTCCGAGCAGGGTGTGTACATTTGATGACATTTAAACTCCTAGAACAACATTAGCATCATGAAACCTACACGTCACACTGGATATATGAATACGGATGTTTGTCAGCATGTGTTTGGAGACGAGGAGAGGATGATCACATGACGCAGCACTTCTCGGCAGAGTTCTTCAGGTCCTCCAGCGTGGCCTGAGCTTTGCCCTTCAGATGGCCCATGTCCACGTTCTGGATGTTGGTCAGCTGACCCAGGACCGACTGCTTCTGCTCCTCCTCCTGGTTGTCTTCGGCGATCATCTTGGCCAATTCAGTGGGGAGCTCAACGTCATCCCGCGCAGCCTGGATCTGAGTCTCGTCCAACTCGTTCTGAAAAACAGGCCATGAAATACATACAAATACATTAGGCCCTGTTCATTTATGCATTTGGCAGACGCTTTTATCCAAAGCGACTCACATTGCATTTCAAGGTACACATTTACATTCTTATCAGTTCTTGCTTTCCCTGGGAATCGAACCCGTGACCTTGACGTTGCAAAGCGCCAGCGCAGTGATAATAGGAAATTAAAGTAACAGAGATTGTTTGGCTTTACAGCAGCTCTAGAATAAAGTTATTGTCCAGATTAAGTTAGTTTAGATTGATTCACTTCCGTTGCAAAGATCATTAGTTATTAACTTAGGGGCCGCTAACACGACACCGTTCTCTCAGAAAGACCTTAACGCGATCCGGCCGCTCACTCGCACGACAACAGTGTTTGGTGCTCGAGAACGTAAACCTTGAAAAAGATTCCCAGGTGCAAGTGTTGAAAAATGTTATCATCTCCGCGTAAACTTAAAAAACGTGAATCTGTGGAAACGCTGATGGCGTGTACAGGCGTATTACGTCTTTAGTCTATAGGTATCACACCTGGTATTCCCAGACAGCAACATGGTGTGGGTCCAGGTCCGGCCCACATCTGGTGAATGTGGATTCAACGCCGCCCAGATGTGGGCCGGATCTGGGCCGAAACTATGTTGCTGTCTGGGACTGAGCGAGCTATTGTGCCAAATAAAATATCAATGTTCATACAAAAACAATACAAAAACTCTCATGTGAGTTCAGCATCACACTCCAGAGATGGGTTTAAAAAAAAAATATATATATATATATAGAGAGAGAGAGAGACCATTTCTCTCCAGAATGGCAAAGAAATGAGAATCACTGCTATTGTCGCCTTTTTCGCTTTTGTCTTGCTTAGTTGGAGACATTTAATTTAATATTCATCAATATTATTGATCTCCTGCATTGACAGCATTATATGAGAACTGAACTGAGCTGGACGATGACATCACGGTTTTCTCCAGAGCCGCTATATATATAAATGAACTAAATTAATAACTTTTTTACAACAAACATCAGCCATCACTGAACTTACTTAAGCTGGACTGTGACGCTATTTTCTTCTGGAAACAACATTTGCATTATTTTCCTGTTATCTCTGTAAAGCTGCTTTGAAACGATCAGTATTGTAAAAAGCGCTATAGAAATAAAGCTGACTCAACTTGATTATCAAACAGTTTAGCTGTGTTACACCTGTCCTTGTGTACCAGCAGATGGCAGCCTCGTCCCTCACCGTCTCCATATTCCCAGACTTCATTTCCCACAACTCCCTGCTCATTATTCATTTATATGTTTCAGTTGTGTCTTGTTTCATTTAGTTCATTACCCTGTCTATCTAAACACACTTTTACCCTGTATTCAGTATGAAGTCTTGTTTGTTTTGGTTTGCATTTTACTGACAGCATTCCCGATCAGTCGATGGGTTAACTGGGATTCTCAGAGGCAGAGGAACCACAAGTCCACAAATGCGATGCTTAGAATACATAATTATTTTTTTACTTGAATTTTATTAGTAGTATTGTCATTTAAACATCACTTGAAATTAAATATTGGTATCTAAATATCTATTAATTATTATTTATTTGCCTGTTACTATGCATGTATGTCATTATTCAACTATGTCATTATCGAAATGCACAATTAACCTGCATTTCTGACTGCATTGCCTTCAAAACCCTCAAACTTCAAGCTTTAAAACTGGAACAGGTCAAGCTTTCTCACGCCAACATCAGCGTTTGTCTTAATGAACTTTCTTATCTAATTTAAATTTAGTAGGCTTTTGCAATTAAAATATTATTTTTTTGCATTACAGTAATGAGTAATTAAATTAATTATGTAATTAATGTAAGTTTTTGTTATTATAGTACACTATTGAGTATTGGGGAATGAGTAATTATTAATGATAAAAATCATTTCACAATGCAAAAAATTTGAATCAGTAAAATAGGCTTCAAAATCTTGGTCACAACTAAAGTAAATGAATAGGGGGTATATTTAACAATATATCGAGTCACAATATATCGCAATACAAAAATGCAACAATATGTATTGTGTATAGTTCGCCCCCAAAAAAAATGACTGTGTGAGAAAAAATTCTTGTTTTCAGAGTTTTAGTGTCAGTACTACATTAAACTACTATATATAATGTTGGATATAATGTATAATAATGCAGTGGGGGAATATGTGTGGCTCCTGATAATGCCAGATGTCTGATGATACCAGTGAAAGTGGCCGACATTATTATAAATATATCTAGTCAGTGACAGAGATCAAACATATTCATCTACAATAACTCAGTATTTCCAGCTTCAGAATCATGAATATTGTTATTCTGGCGTCTCTATTGTCTGTGCTTTGGGTTTCAGCACTGAGTCCAAGAATATTCATTTACACACACAATGTAATATCAAATTTAGCATTTTAATCAACAGTTCATTTTTGTTAACCTTTTACCATAAGTCTTGGAGTATCACAATAATATCGTATCGTGAGTTCAGTGTCGTGATATGTATCGAGTCGTTACACTCCTATAAATTAAGGTAAATTAGTGGATAAAGGGTCTGCTAAATTATTAAATGAACGTTAACAATGATCAATATATTTGTTAGAGTATAATCATTGTTAATGTTAGTTAATAAAAATGCAACTGTTCATTTTATAAATGCTTTAGACGTATTTTTCATTGTTAGTTCATGTCGCAGTTCACAAATGGAACCTTATTAATAATATCTTCAAGCACAATATAACACTGTATTCGGTGGTGACGTGCGCTTCGGCCCAGTGTGTGATGAGCGAGGTGTCGGGATGTAAGTTAATAGTGTGAGCAGATGTGTGATTAATTGTTACCTTGGGCAACCTGTACTTGTCTCTGAAGTGAGTCCTGATAGTCGCCCTCTCCGCCTTCTTCTGGGCAAAATTGGTGTCTCGCTCTTGCCTGAGGAGAAATGAGAACAGAAGCATCTCAAAAACACACAAACACTGCAATCTGAGGACGAACTGGGTCATTTATCATCTACGCAAGTCTAACACGTCAATCTCCAGCTAATAAGCATCATCTGGCCGATTTCTAATTTAAACAGCAATTGAACTGATTGTTGATTGGACTAATTTTAGGATTTTTTTTGGTATGCTTATTTGAATAATGATCATATAAGACCTAAATTGACCTTAAAAAGTAATCTGTCATGACAAGCCATTTCTAAATGTTAGCATGAGCTAAAACAAGTCTACGTCCACAGAGAGAGATGTCATTCTGCAGGATTAAACTGCTTTCCTCCGAACGCCGAGGAAACTCGTGGAATAAATACCTTCAAAGAGAGCATTAAAAACTTCAGACTGACTGGATTTCTAGGGTTTATTTGCCAAAAGTCTGGTGAAATGAACAGTTGCTTACAACAATCGCATTTGTCCATTAAAGAAAGCTGAAAATATTTAAAATAAGTGCGCAATGAGACAATCACCTTCAGCAAAATCAAATAGCCTAGAATTACAATTTTTTTTGATTATACTATTTATTCTAATTCCTAAAAAAAAAGGTTTAAAAAATCAAACATTGGAAATAATCAACATAGAAATATTTCAAAAATGGATTAGTTATGGATTTACTTAATACATAACTATAAAACTTCAGTGCTTTTTCTAGATATTCCCTTTCATGCAGTGTGTAATAAAGCTGTAAACGATCAAAGTTCAGTTAAATTAAGTTACTGTCTCCTAAAAGAAAGAAGTGATTCTGAACTGAAACGAGTCGTCAGTAATCCAGTCTCACTTCCTGCTGATCCTGCGCAGGTTTGTGACTAATTAGCATTATGCCAGCCTGTGGTGTTGATTGGCTGAGCAGCGTCTCTTAGCTCCGCCCTCAAACACTGTAGTGTATCTGAGACTGGGAGAGTTCGGCTCGTGTTGTTCGTGTCGAGAAGACGCTGTTTTCTGAGATTGAGACGGTGAAACCCACGCCATCGTTACTGTTCGCATCACTGTGATCAAGAGCTGAGATTCAGATATGATAATGAGCGTTTGCTTTCTGACCAATCACAGCAGAGCAGCTCTCAGAGAGGCGGGGCTTAGAGAGACTGAGTCCTTGATGGAAGCGTTTCAGACACTGAGAGGAAAGAGCTGAAGCTGCAGTGGAGATTATGAGGACATTAGTGTGTGTTTGACCTTGGATAAATGTGAACCTGTTGTAGGAGACGCCAAAACAACATTAGCAGCCTTTAAAATAGCAGAATAGGGGGTTTTAACTTAACCTCAAGATGTGTTACGTTATTGTTAAAGGTCATGTGAGGTGAAAGGTCAATACAAATCTCCAGGGCTAAAGCAAAGGTCATAACAGATTGGACACATTTAAGTGGAGGAATAACAACCAGCAATTAAAGATAACATTTAGGTTTGGTATTTGGAGGGTTGTTGGTTCGATCCCTGAAAAGAGGATGAAATAAGCCACTATCAAGGCACTTAAATGTTCAAGGCTCAATACAAGTTAAGATGCATCAACAGCATCTGTTTAAAAATATATATATATATATGAGAACAGTAATGGATTACACACTAATGGACGAGTTTCACCAGGTACTGTAGTATTGAACCTGGAACCTTCCTTTTATGATTTCTCCACAGGGATCATCCGTATAATAGGTGTCTGCTAAATGAGTGCTTCTGAGAAGACGAGTACGAGCGAAAATATCTCAGGGATTTAGACTCGCACTGACACTCGACTGATGCTCATCCACAACAAATGACTAGTTAAAATAACCCCCATATAAATAAACAGCAAAAAAAAAAAAAACCTTTGAGAAGATCATGGTGGTTTGGCTGATTCGAGAGATTAAACACACAACTCCCTGTCAAAGTCAACAGTCTTAAACTAGCTGTTCTCAGCATGTAAAATCTGCTCTCCGAGGAAATGAGTTGGATTACCAGCTCGGCAAGCCATTTGAAGTCTGTGAAATCACAATTTTCCAAATATGGCAGTTATGCAAACCGTACTGCCAACACAGCCACCTGTTCAAGTCCTTCATGAGAGGATTTCTAAAGACAAAGCATGTGAAGAACACAGGAATTGTTTGGCTTGATCAATAACAGTCTCATTTTTTGGGTTTTCACAATTCACAAGAAGTGTTTAATTAAAGTGTTAAATGTTCCGATTGGAAAATGTGATTGGGGTTTAAATGAAACTGTGTAAAATGCTAATTAAAATAATTTTACCTGAGGCGAGAATGAGTGGATTCTAATCTTGCGTAAAGCAGAGAACTGAATCTATACTTGCCCAACATGGTTATATTGTGTTTTGGACATGTATCATTGTATATACACCACAGTAAACATGATAAGTATCTTGGGGTACCATTATACCATTGTACATTAATATGGTAATCATTCTTATCAATGTAGCCCTATGGTACATTTCTTTTTATAAGTGTTTTGATTAAATTATTTTTTAATTTGTTCTCACATGCTTAAGAACAGATATATTTCATCAAAATCTAATGATCAATTCTGATACTACTTTAGAATACACAACTTACATACACAAATACAAAAACCTCCCAATGTCTGAACCAACTTGACAGAATTCGTAAGGTAAAATATTCTAAATTACACACGCGATTCTGTTGGTCTGTAATGTGAATAATGTGGAGTATTATTCATATCTGACTGAGCAAGAATCTCCCTGAGCGAAATGAGCAGCTGCGAGCGCGCGCGATATCCAACGAAGCGCGAAAAATGCGCGCCCATTTCCAAACGTCCGCTTCTCTACAACAGCGTTCACCTCACAAAAAACATCAACAAATTTCAGAGAAATAACACGTTAATATCAGGTATGAAGGAAGGTTTGTCTTACTTTTCCTCCTCTAGCTGTTGTTGGTACTCTTCAAACTCTTCTTGTGTCATTCCTTTAGCAGCCGCTTCGGATTTCTCTCCTTCAGGTTTCTCTTCTGTCAGACCTCCTGTCAGATTCTTCAGCTGGCCTCCGACGACGTGTTTTACCATGAAAGCCATCGTGAAATAGTACAATGTTCTTTAATAATCTTCCTTTTGGCGGAGCTATTTGTCCAAACCTGTTATTAATTCCAATTAGGTCAATAATGTGGACAGGAAAAACGTCTTTTTTCCGTGATCGCCGAACAGAAACTCCTCAGCTGAGGTAAAGTGAAGTGATGTGGATTCTTCTCCTCATCTGAGTCACATCATCAGTTTGACTCTTCAATCCACCCAATCCCGTGTTTCCTCACTCGATTCTTCCCGCCCAATCCAACGGACCGCTGGATTAAGCGCGCGCAGCTCGTGGGTTGAGTCACTGACGGTTGTTTTTTTTTTTAGCGGGCGCGCGTGACATGTCAAAACGCATCGCGCCTCGGTTTTCGGTGCGCGCGCGCGTGTGTGTGAGACTCCAAATCGGTTAACGGGATGACAGTAAGCAGAAAGCATTCAGAGAGTCTATACAGCATCCATCTGGAGGGTGAGTAAATCCTGTGAGGAAAAAGTGATAAAGTAAAAAGTGTGAAATGAAATATCTAACAAAAATTATAAGGTTCTGTCGCCAACGTTTTAGTTTATTTGGAAAAGGACATAACTGTAATCCCAGAGATTACCATCCATGCGTATAAAGCTGTCACCATCACCTCCACATGGATTATCATGCAAGATGAGACATATTTAACAGTCAAACATGCATTCAGCATTAATAAAGTGAGGTACAGTTTAACTCTTAAAGTACTGCAAATCTTTTTAGCTTGCCTTATGTTTACTAACCTTGTGTTTATACACGTTACTTGCATGAACATACATGTCACAAACTCATATACTGAGAACACAACAAATATAAATGCTTATCTTGAATGCAATCTGAGTATAATGCATCTTCCACACTCTAAAAAAATGGGTTGTTTCAACTCATGTTTGGGTCAAATATGGACGAACCCAACCGTTGGTTTAATTTTTGAATACAATTCTAAACCCAATGGTTTGGTTTGTCCATATTTGACCCAAACATGAGTTGAAACAACCCAGCATTTTTTTAGAGTGCAATGGCATGTAAATGTTTAAACTCATCACATGCATGAATGATATAAATACAGCCCCCATTACTCCAAAATTATCAACACCGGATGATAAAAACAAATTATACATCTCTGTGCATGGTGATAATGCCTCTATTTTTGCCTCTTTCTCACTTTCTCTCTCTCTCTCTCTCTCTCTCTCTCTCTCTCTCTCTCTCTCTCTCTCTCTCTCTCGCTGACACCCCTCCTCCTCCCCCGGGACTGAATCATTCCCGATCTGCTCCACTAACAAACTGTTCTGTCGCTCTCGCTGAGGGCAAAGACACACACACACACACACATATCTGTGCTCCATAACATAGTAAGAACCTGAAAAGTCTGTGTTTGGAGCTCCAGGCTTTTACTGGTGGCAAGCGCTCTGATTTCATCCAGGAAAACAATATGCAGAATTTTTGTTCTCATATCAGCCAAATGTTCTGAAGGATTTGCATGCATGTCAACACAAATGTTTTTTTTTTTTTTTTTTTTTTTTACAGTAATACGGTGACACATGGCGTAATTATGCATGCTTTTCTTTTACACTAGAGGCAAATCAAAAGTCTATTTTTAGGTTCCAGGTGACAAATGCAAGTAAAATATGTGGCTTTGGCAAGAAAATAAGGTCAATAATCCTCAATTTTGCTGTGATGCAAGATAAACTAATAAAGAAATCTTTTTCATTTTAAATAATTGGTAACACTTTACAATAAGGTTCATCAGTTGACCTTAGTTAACATGAACTAAGAATGAACAATACTTCTACAGCATTTATTAATCTTAGTTAATGTTAACGTCAACATTTACTAATACGTTATCAAAATCAAACGTATTTGTTCAAATTAGCACTGTGAACTAACATGAACAAACAATGAACAGCTGTATTTTTATTATCAGAGATTACATTAACAAATGTATTGCTCATTGTTAGTTCATATTAGTTAATACATGAATTGTAAAGTGTTTACCCATTATTTTATCATTGCGAAAAATATAACATCATTCAAAATACAGTTTCATGGCCCATAAAAACTGTACATTTCACCTGCCATTGGCAAGCGTGGTAAACAGTTCATCTCGGACCCGGCATGCATGACTTCACAAGATAGTCGATAAACCTCATCATCATCATCACCCTGTTACTGTTCTTCCACATAAGAGCCGGCAGCGCTCGCCAGACCGCAGATCTCATGGGTTATGTGATGTGTACATGTGAGCAAGCGTGCGTGCATTATATAATAGAACAACATGGATGCATTATGCTGTTTGTGCCGCTCGTCCTCACTAGATCTGGGCATGAATGAGGTTAGTAGGGTGAGGACGGCCAGTCAAACACTCATTTGTGAAGTCAATGGCACTGAATTGGAATGAACTAGTTTAGACTAGTTTCCTTCCCTTAATTATAGACTTTACATTATAATTATTTCACGTATACACTGATATAATGAACATAACTGGCCGCAAAACTGGCTTTCAAACAAACCAAATGTGGGACGATTACTAAGATTGTGTGGGACATGTTACCAACACTAAAACATAACCTGAAACTGTCTAACTTCATAAAAACATTTGTATTCTGCCTTTCAGCTGATAAAAATACTTGGTTCTTTAGTCCCTTCCGGAAAACACCATTACATCACGTCTTTATTTTACATGTCATTTAACTTCAGCATCGCTGAGCCCAAAGGCAGCGGCGTCACTATTTCTGAAACGGTTCTGACCAAGTCCATCTAAAATCCAACAAAATAAATAATGAGCAAATAAAATATAAAACGACATGAAATTATATCATTGACAGTCTTATATATTAAGAATATATTAAACCAAAAACGTTCATATTTTTGGAAAGGATGTGAATTAAAACACCACAGCAGGCAACAAGTTGATCAATTCTGTTAAATTTTAATTTACCAAATTATCCATTTGTTTTCTGACAGGAACACATGAGCGAATCACCGCTCCACATTTTGATTGACAGCCGCCACTAGTGACCGTGTTTACTCCTTTCTGTTCAACCATTGGATAGGATTTATAAACGGCTGTTGTATTTGTACTTCTGACGAAGCGCTGTTAAATATAGGTAAAACTACACCGCAAAACGAATAAATAAAATGCAAAGCGGGACGGGTGGTCACCCTAGCGGCGGCAGGTTTTAACTCGTGAACGCATGTTTTTGAGTTAGCATGACCTGAATTATTATAAGGTCATTTTGACTGGGATTTCAAAATATGAAGCCGTATATTCATCATAAAATATTCTACTGACAGTGTGTCATATAGCCTATCCATACCATTAATAAAGTATTTTCTCAAATACAAACACACATATTTAAAGTCCCCTTGTAGTCAATAATTGTATCCCTTAAAACTCATCTTTGATCACCAAAATTACAGAATTTTACAAAATACACAAAAATATTTCCTTGAAAAAATGTCTTCATGCCTTGAAATATCTTGAATGTAACTCGACACCCTCGCCTCATTTAGTATGCGCGGCTCTATGAATATGCAGATGAGCCCCGCCTCCACTCACTCCCTCAGCTCAGAGATCCACTGGTTGACGATCACACGTTGATCTGATTGGTTACAAGGTCGTTTGTGACGTCAGAAACACCAGCGATTTCAAACCGTGTTTTTGAGACTGTCTTTGGTTCACTGCAGTTTTAAGCAGAAAATACTCAGCAATGCTGTCGACTTATGAACTTACACATGGTGTGTCTTAAAGCGTATTAAACACACCACATAGACACATAAACAACATTAAACGCTGGATTTACACCACAGGGGGACTTTATAGATTGATAAATGAGGCTCACGAATATTATTGGAGTATGTTTTACAAGAAAATACTTTTTCTACTTCAAAATTGAATGTGTTACTTGCTGTTTCTGTAAATTAATAGTGAAATTTACCAGTTTCTGAGTGAAAATTGTTCCTGCACCAATTTCCATCACTGTGCAAGTTTACACCGATGGGTTTTGTGATGCATGCATCCAGAGCACACACACATGCATTCAATAGAAACTCCCAGTAAATTCAATCCCGTCTCAATAATCACACGCATTCTGTCTTAATAATTCCAATTCAAACATTTAAACCTGATTTTTGCGTGTGCAGCAGGCCTCCTCTGGTTAACCAGTCCGATGTAGAGTTGCATCTGAACCTCCATCCCATCAGAAGAGCCTCATCTCGGCACGGGTCAGAGCTCAGAGGAGACGAGCAGGACCTCTCGGCGGCACACGGCTCTCCGGCGAAACAAGGTGCCGAGAACAAGCCATCTTTCACCTAATGGATGCTGACACACTTAAACAACACGACAGTCAAACCAACACTTATTCAGACTCCTTCAACATCTCTCACATTATCACATAGTTTAGGAAATGGTGATAAACATGAGCAGAACTCAGAGTTCTCAGATCAGTGGATATTTGACTGGTTTTGTCCGTCCTTCTGTTAGACTCTCACACATGAATTATGTTGAATATCTGTCAGCTGTTAAATTGAACTACACACTTAGATAATACCAGTTTAGCTCAACCAGTGACCAAGTAAAAAGTGTGTAAAAAGAGCATTAGCAATTACAGAAAACACACTGAAGAAAACATGATCAGCTCAAAGTGGAGGAATAATTATTGGTCCCAAATTTGTATAAATGTTACTGGTAGTCACTGGATGAAGAATATTTGGGTGTAATATGCCACAGTTTACTTTATTTTGCTCTCCTCACTTACATAACATAAAAGAACTATAGTGTCCTGCACACACTAGTGGAAATCTATAAAAAATATTATATCTGTTGTCTGGATAATTTTTAGTTTGACTTTATGAGGATGTAAATGATGATTACAGCAATAGTTAATTCCAAGTAGAATTAATTTACTCACCATTGTTTGGTCCAAACCTGCACGAAAACATTTCAATTTTCACTTTGCTCATTGGGATGTTGGAATGTATAGTAACACACACTTTTAATTGTGTAATCATAGAGCTTTAACCTGGATTGGAACATATCTGGCATTTTTACAACTTATTAACTTATTAAGTTATTAACTTAGGGTCCGCTAACACGACACCGCTCTACTGAAGACAGAAACGTATAATGTGTTCTGGCCGTTCATTTACACACATCAGTGTTTGAGCTCCAGAACACACACTCTGAAACAGGATCCAAGGTGCAAGTTTTGAAAAACGTGATCATCTCCGTGTAAACCTCAAAAACGTGAATCTGTGATAACGCTGACGGCGTGCACGTGCGTATTATGTGTTTAGTCTATATAATAGGTGTGCGCGTTTGAATATATGTGCACATGCGGATAGTCTTTCTGTACTACATTACTGGCTCATCCAGTGGATGAGTAACGGATAAACTCGTGTCCTGTAAATAGGGAGATGTAACAGCAAGAGGAAGAAAATGGTCCACACATGATGCCCAAAGGACAATTCAGTCTCCATGGCGATGCCCATTAATTACCTGTGAATAAATGCATCAGCATAAGGCGAGTTATGCAATCCAGAAAAAGACTGGTCTAGACTAGCCTGATGATCTCATTCTCTCTCCCTCCCCATCCTGCATCCTTCATCCTTTCTTCTTCTGTCATGTGTGCTCTATCCTTACCTCTTTCTATTATCAGAGGCAACCGCAGGACTGCTGGCTGTGGCTAAATGGGATGCGAATAGCGGAAAATTCTCTTTCAGCCGAGTTCCTGTGGACAATCAGCAGTGAGCGAGAGCGAGGGCCTGTAGGAGCGCAGCCGGGTGACGCGGGGACACGGTGAGAGACGTACAGAAGCAGGAGGTAAAGTGGAGATCAGATGTGTGACTGACTGCTCGTGGGTCATTTTTAACCTTGGGTTGACAATCCCAGGTTATCTTGCTCATGCTTAGTCGTTAAAGGGTTCTCATTTACATATTATACGAGGTACATAACAGATTTCACACGTAAAGAATGCACTCTAAAAAAACACAATTTGGGTTGTTTTCAACCCAAAGGCTGGTTAAATATAGGACAGAACACATGTTGGGTAAATTTTACCCAGCAAATTGGGTTGTTTATTTAACCCAGCATTATGGGTTGATTTAACCCATCCACTATAACGTCTCTGGATCTCGTGCCGGAGCTCGTGTCGTGTTCAGCGGAGGAACTTATAACTTTGGACCGCCGCCCTGCGTCAGGAGCTGGGTGAGACAAAAACTACCCAAACATTGGGTTGTTACGTCCGACCCAGGAGCTGGGTGAGACAAAAACTACCCAAACATTGGGTTGTTACGTCCGACCCAGGAGCTGGGTAACACAAAAACTACCCAAACATTGGGTTGGTACGTCTGACCCAGGAGCTGGGTAATACAAAAATACCCAAACATTGGGTTGTTATGTCTGACCCCGGAGCTGGGTAACACAAAAACTATCCAAACATTGGGTTGTTACGTCTGACTCAGGAGCTGGGTAACACAAAAACTACCTAAACACTGGGTTGGTATGTCTGACCTATATGCTGGGTAACACAAAAACTACGCAAACACTGGGTTGGTACGTCTGACCTATATGCTGGGTAACACAAAAACTACCCAAACATTGGGTTGTTACGTCCAACCCAGGAGCTGGGTAACACAAAAACTACCCAAACATTGGGTTGTTACCTCCGACCCAGGAGCCGGGTAACACAAAAACTACCCAAACACTGGGTTGGTACTTCTGACCTATATGCTGGGTAACACAAAAACTACCCAAACATTGGGTTGTTACGTCCGACCCAGGAACTGGGTAACACAAAAACTACCCAAACAGTGGGTTGTTACGTCTGACTCAGGAGCTGGGTAACACAAAAACTACCCAAACACTGGGTTGGTACGTCTGACCTATATGCTGGGTAACACAAAAACTACCCAAACATTGGGTTGTTACGTCCAACCCAGGAGCTGGGTAACACAAAAACTACCCAAACACTGGGTTGGTACGTCTGACCTATATGCTGGGTAACACAAAAACTACCCAAACATTGGGTTAAAAAAATGACCCAAAAGGATCAACCCAGTATTTAGGTATAAAAAATAACGCAAGATTTCTTTAGAGTGTGCAGTGCAAGGTTATTATAGTTTAACTAAAACTAAAACATTCCTGTTACTTCATATAAAATCACCTGATAACACTAGATTTCCTCTGAACTAGAATCACGGTTGATTCCCCCACATCCACACAACTCGTTTCCTCCGAGAGAGCCAGACCTGTCTATAGCAAAGCCCATCTATCTGACAGAATGCCTAAAGGTGTTAGTGTTGTGTAGGAAGAAAGTCACATCAAAGTGCCTCTCTCACACACGTGACCACAATCTCACGTCTGGGTCATTCATGACTTCGCAGATTACACGAGCTGCCATCCAACATGCAATGCATCCTGCATCAGTTCAAGAGACCGGTTATGTAAACACAGACAGTTTGGCTCTAACTCAACGGCCTGCAATCCTGAGACGGTGAAAAAGACGAGCGTTCCCTAAAGCCGAGGGTTGAGCTTGAGTTTTAAGGCCCCGATATTCTCACGGCGAAGTTCCTTTTCATTCTTCGCTTGGAGGTAGAAATATGTTTGGCAAACCTTAGCAGCGATATACTGTTGGCGACGCCCACATTCAGATGAATATGCAAATATGTGCTGAGCACTTTCTCGATAACAAAACAAACAACAAAAATGCCAGCGGTGAGAAAACAGTTCAGAAAGCATCTGATCACAGTGATGCTGATGTTTACACTAGATCTGCTATTAAGCACTCCAGTCACGTCACGTTTATTTATACAGCACTTTATACAGTAGATCTCTTTAAAGCAGCAGATTTACAGTATTAAACATCAAAAACAGCGTCAGCTTCAGTTTCTACTATAAAGCGTCTCTCAGTGTGTTCATGTTTGTCTGACCTCGACCGACTGAACTGAAGAAATGAACCAGAGAAGAGTTACACCTCAAAGAAGGCGGAGCCTCAGAGCCACGCCCACTTATTACATCATCATCACGTGGACCAATGGTAGTTCAAAGGTGTTCACCAGCCGAAGCAAACTTTTCCATAAAAGCTTGCTTTGGCAAGCTACGAACGATCTTTGTTTTGGCCTGGTTTTGTTTGAAAGGATGCCACACCAGTCTGTTCCTCGATTGCGTTTGAAGTAAATCCAAGCCTTTAGGAATACATCGTAAAAGGGCCAGTTGCACTAGATTTTACTCATGCAATCATTATTTTAGACCCCATAAAAATATGTGCAAGCAGATAGGATGTCACACTAGGAAGCTTAAAAAAATAAACAGCACTATTTCTAGTTTCACACAACACTACAAACCATGCAACTCAGCCAAGTCACTTTACTGTTGGTTGCTATAGCAATCTATAAGATCTTCTGTTTGCTCTCCCATTGGCTACTGCCACATTGCTCAACGCTCAAACCGGTTTCCAGGCGCTTTGATGCAGAGAGTTGAGTTGATTTCAGTCTAATCGTCCCTTTTAGACTTAATGAGGAAATGTGTAATTAACACACTGAGTGCTTTGACTAGTAAAATACTCTAAATGTTCCGATCCAATCTGACTTGTATTGCTGCCCGAATCATGCACTGTTCCTTCGTTGGCCAGAGGAGAACTGGCCCCCGACTGAGTCTGGTTTCTCCCAAGGTTTTATTCTCCATTCTGTCACCTGATGGAGTTTTGGTTCCTTGCCACTGTTGCCTTGGCTTTTGGCTTGCTTAGTTGGGGACATTTAACATTTAATATTCAATAATATTATTGATCTGCCTTACTTAAGGTGGACGTTGACGCAATTTCTTTTAGAAACAAACTTTGTTATATTGTTTTCATGTTATCACTGTGAAGCGCTTTGATACAATCTGTATTGTAAAAAGCGCTATATAAATAAAGGTGACTTAAAGCTGTTCTGCAGTTCGCCTGAAACACTGCCTTCTTTTGAAATGTTATCTTCATTTAATTTCATTTGAGAGCTGCCCGAATAATCGTTAAAATAATGCAGTCTTTATTTAAACACCCCCGCAATCTTATTCCTAAATGAGAGTGATTCGACTCTGTCTATTAAAGCTTTAACAAAATTCAGATCTGCGTTCTGATCCAGAGAGCCGTTGTCATCTTTCCAACCACACAGTATCATTATTTCTGTCTTACAGTAACTCAGATTATCACATTATTTCTGTCTTACAGTAACTCAGATTATCACAGAAGTACTGAGATAAAAGTTTATAGTTGGGATATAAACATTGATATCTACGGTAGTGATCAAAATAGAGCAAATCACGTTTGGAAAGTAACTTGGCGCTTCAACTGGTGTAACGATGTAATCGAATAATCATTTTTTGGTGGCTACAAGTGACATAAATCTATTTATCATTGAATCATTCATTCAAGAGATTCGCTTCAAAAACACTGATTCATACAGTAATGAAGCAAGTGAAGTCTGTATGAGTGAGTCATTGAATCATTCAAGAGATTTGTTCAAAAACACTGATTAATCCAGTAATGAAACAAGTGAAGTCTGTATGAGTGAGTCATTGAATCATTCAAGAGATTTGTTCGAAAACACTTATTCATCCAGTAATGAAGCAAGTGAAGTCTGTATGAGTGAGTCATTGAATCATTCAAGAGATTTGTTCAAAAACACTGATTAATCCAGTAATGAAGCAAGTGAAGTCTGTATGAGTGAGTCATTGAATCATTCAAGAGATTTGTTCAAAAACACTGATTCATCCAGTAATGAAGCAAGTGAAGTCTGTATGAGTGAGTCATTGAATCATTCAAGAGATTTGTTCGAAAACACTTATTCATCCAGTAATGAAGCAAGTGAAGTCTGTATGAGTGAGTCATTGAATCATTCAAGAGATTTGTTCAAAAACACTGATTAATCCAGTAATGAAGCAAGTGAAGTCTGTATGAGTGAGTCATTGAATCATTCAAGAGATTTGTTCAAAAACACTTATTCATCCAGTAATGAAGCAAGTGAAGTCTGTATGAGTGAGTCATTGAATCATTCAAGAGATTTGTTCAAAAACACTGATTCATCCAGTAATGAAGCAAGTGAAGTCTGTATGAGTGAGTCATTGAATCATTCAAGAGATTCATTCAAAAACACTGATTAATCCAGTAATAAAACAAGTGAAGTCTGTATGAGTGAGTCATTGAATCATTCAAGAGATTTGTTCAAAAACACTGATTAATCCAGTAATAAAACAAGTGAAGTCTGTATGAGTGAGTCATTGAATCATTCAAGAGATTTGTTCAAAAACACTGATTAATCCAGTAATAAAACAAGTGAAGTCTGTATGAGTGAGTCATTGAATCATTCAAGAGATTCATTCAAAAACACTGATTCATCCAGTAATGAAGCAAGTGAAGTCTGTATGAGTGAGTCATTGAATCATTCAAGAGATTTGTTCAAAAACACTGATTAATCCAGTAATAAAACAAGTGAAGTCTGTATGAGTGAGTCATTGAATCATTCAAGAGATTTGTTCAAAAACACTGATTCATCCAGTAATAAAACAAGTGAAGTCTGTATGAGTGAGTCATTGAATCATTCAAGAGATTCATTCAAAAACACTGATTCATCCATAGACAGTAAAAGAAATGGACAGAGCGATCTCATTGGAACTCAGTTGAGACAGTTGAAGCCCACTTTTAGCGATTTTTGAGAACTTCCGTTCCTGACGCGCAGACTCAGACCGACTCAAACTAAGCTTGATGACGTGAGCAACCTGTCTGACAGACGTGAATCTTCTAGTAGCTGTGCGTGAAAATTGCCAACGTTAATCTTGCAGAGACGGGGAACTTGAGCAAAGAGTCCTTTATCGTGAGTGAGCAGGATTAAGTATTCCGTTGCTTTTATGGACTCATTATCTATGGGCTTCTCTCTTGATGGGACGTCCCCCCGATTGCCTGCGAGCTTCTCCTGCTGTCTGTACGGTAATTTCTGTACAGCGCGACAGAGAGTCGAGTGGTTATGACGCAATCGTTAGCCTATTTTTACTAAAACTGTTTCTACGGGGCCATAATGTAACATAGAAGGTAATGGAGCCATTTATACATTGTCGTGTTTCTTTAGAAATAAATAATGGACAAATGGAGTCTTTAAACGCCTCAGATGTAAAGTTATTCGCTGTCAAAGTGACGCCAAAATGAATGGTAGTCAATGGAAATGCTAACGCAAGTGAAGTTCTGCTACAAGATGGCGGCACCCGGCCGGCTTCAACTTCCGGTCGATGGATTACCCCCTTGGATTCATCCAGTAATGAAGCAAGTGAAGTCTGTATGAGTGAGTCATTGAATCATTCAAGAGATTTGTTCAAAAACACTGATTAATCCAGTAATGAAGCAAGTGAAGTCTGTATGAGTGAGTCATTGAATCATTCAAGAGATTTGTTCAAAAACACTGATTCATCCAGTAATGAAGCAAGTGAAGTCTTTATGAGTGAGTCATTGAATCATTCAAGAGATTTGTTCAAAAACACTGATTCATCCAGTAATGAAGCAAGTGAAGTCTTTATGAGTGAGTCATTGAATCATTCAAGAAATTTGTTCAAAAACACTGATTCATCCAGTAATGAAACAAGTGAAGTCTGTATGAGTGAGTCATTGAATCATTCAAGAGATTTGTTCAAAAACACTGATTCATCCAGTAATGAAGCAAGTGAAGTCTGTATGAGTGAGTCATTGAATCATTCAAGAGATTTGTTCAAAAACACTGATTAATCCAGTAATGAAGCAAGTGAAGTCTGTATGAGTGAGTCATTGAATCATTCAAGAGATTTGTTCAAAAACACTGATTCATCCAGTAATGAAGCAAGTGAAGTCTTTATGAGTGAGTCATTGAATCATTCAAGAGATTTGTTCAAAAACACTGATTCATCCAGTAATGAAGCAAGTGAAGTCTTTATGAGTGAGTCATTGAATCATTCAAGAAATTTGTTCAAAAACACTGATTCATCCAGTAATGAAACAAGTGAAGTCTGTATGAGTGAGTCATTGAATCATTCAAGAGATTTGTTCAAAAACACTGATTCATCCAGTAATGAAGCAAGTGAAGTCTGTATGAGTGAGTCATTGAATCATTCAAGAGATTTGTTCAAAAACACTGATTCATCCAGTAATAAAACAAGTGAAGTCTGTATGAGTGAATCATTGAATCATTCAAGAGAATTGTTCAATAACACTGATTAATACAGTAATGAACAGTGATGGGAATAACGGCGTTATAAATAACGCCGTTACTAACGGCATTACTTTTTCCAGTAACGACTTCTCATCTTAATAACGCCGTTCCCGTTACTGCCAAAAAATGCGGCGCGTTACTATAACTGATGAAGCTGTTTTTTTTTTTTTTTTTATCAGACCAACTAGATCTCTGAGCGAGAGGCAAATACTTTTTTTTACTGTTCTTCCTTGGTTAGTGGGCAGAGCACGAGACAAGAGCATAAATGCTGACGATTGGCTGAGGTAGAGTAAAATGTCATTGTAAGCCAATCAGAGGTAGAGTTGGGCGGGTGTTCGAAAGCACGCATAGTAGTAGGCATTCGGCACTTTTGACTCAGCTCACTGAAAAGAGCCGGCTCTTTTGGCTCACAAACGGCTCTTTAAATGACTTTGACTATAATATTTAAATTTTTATTACATAATTATTTAATTTCTATAGGCTAAATTTGTAAAAATAGAGTCGGCTCTTCAGATATGCGAGCCAGCTCCCGACGTTCACCTAAAAGAGCCGGCTCTTAGAGTCGCCTCATTCGCGAATCGCGAACGACCCATCAAAAGCTCATTCGCGAACGAGTCGATCCATCATCACTAACGGCTAACGCTCATGAATTGCGAACGACCCATCATAACGCATAGTCGGACAGGACACGACACACAATGAACAACACAAGCAAGCCAGTCAGTCAACGAGACACAGGTATGGCGACGAGCTTAACAAGCTTAATTTAATTTTGCCCAGTTGTGGCCTGTTGAGGGGCAATAAATATCAAAAGTTCCAAAACATCTATTGTGTTATTTGCATTGATCCACTATATAAACATAATATCTACATGGCATTTGATTGGAGGCTAGTCTCACTTTGTCCCACAGCAAATTTTTTTTTTTTTTAGATGTGTGTACAATGTTTCATGTTTCTGTTAATAATGTATTGTATTAAGTGTCCATTTCATTATAATATTCAGATTTATCATAAATAATTGAACATGCACATGTATTGTAAGTTCCGTTAAAGAGGGGTATGGTGGGGTCACATTTGAGCATTTAAATTTAAATTTTACTTGAAAGTAACGCAATAGTTACTTTCTTAAGTAACTAGTTACTTTTAAAATTTGTAACTGAGTTACTAATTTAGTTACTTTTTGGAAGTAGTAACTAGTAACTGTAACTAATTACTTTTTAAAAGTAACTTGCCCAACACTGGTAATGAAACAAGTGAAGTCTGTATGAGTGAATCATTGAATCATTCAAGAGAATTGTTCAAAAACACTGATTCATCCAGCAATGAAACAAGTGAATTTTATATGAGTGAGTCATTGAATCATTCAAGAGATTCGCTTCAAAAACACCGATTCATCCAGTAATGAAGCAAGTGAAGTCTGTATTAGTGAGTCATTGAATCATTCAAGAGATTTGTTCAAAAACACTGATTCATCCAGTAATGAAACAAGTGAAGTCTGTATGAGTGAGTCATTGAATCATTCAAGAGATTTGTTCAAAAACACTGATTCATCCAGTAATGAAGCAAGTGAAGTCTGTATGAGTGAGTCATTGAATCATTCAAGAGATTTGTTCAAAAACACTGATTCATCCAGTAATAAAACAAGTGAAGTCTGTATGAGTGAATCATTGAATCATTCAAGAGAATTGTTCAATAACACTGATTAATACAGTAATGAACAGTGATGGGAATAACGGCGTTATAAATAATGCCGTTACTAACGGCATTACTTTTTCCAGTAACGACTTCTCATCTTAATAACGCCGTTCCCGTTACTGCCAAAAAATGCGGCGCGTTACTATAACTGATGAAGCTGGTTTTTTTTTTTTTTTTATCAGACCAACTAGATCTCTGAGCGAGAGGCAAATACTTTTTTTTACTGTTCTTCCTTGGTTAGTGGGCAGAGCACGAGACAAGAGCATAAATGCTGACGATTGGCTGAGGTAGAGTAAAATGTCATTGTAAGCCAATCAGAGGTAGAGTTGGGCGGGTGTTCGAAAGCACGCATAGTAGTAGGCATTCGGCACTTTTGACTCAGCTCACTGAAAAGAGCCGGCTCTTTTGGCTCACAAACGGCTCTTTAAATGACTTTGACTATAATATTTAAATTTTTATTACATAATTATTTAATTTCTATAGGCTAAATTTGTAAAAATAGAGTCGGCTCTTCAGATATGCGAGCCAGCTCCCGACGTTCACCTAAAAGAGCCGGCTCTTAGAGTCGCCTCATTCGCGAATCGCGAACGACCCATCAAAAGCTCATTCGCGAACGAGTCGATCCATCATCACTAACGGCTAACGCTCATGAATTGCGAACGACCCATCATAACGCATAGTCGGACAGGACACGACACACAATGAACAACACAAGCAAGCCAGTCAGTCAACGAGACACAGGTATGGCGACGAGCTTAACAAGCTTAATTTAATTTTGCCCAGTTGTGGCCTGTTGAGGGGCAATAAATATCAAAAGTTCCAAAACATCTATTGTGTTATTTGCATTGATCCACTATATAAACATAATATCTACATGGCATTTGATTGGAGGCTAGTCTCACTTTGTCCCACAGCAAATTTTTTTTTTTTTTAGATGTGTGTACAATGTTTCATGTTTCTGTTAATAATGTATTGTATTAAGTGTCCATTTCATTATAATATTCAGATTTATCATAAATAATTGAACATGCACATGTTTTGTAAGTTCCGTTAAAGAGGGGTAGAGGTGGGGTCACATTTGAGCATTTAAAATTTAATTTTACTTGAAAGTAACGCAATAGTTACTTTCTTAAGTAACTAGTTACTTTTAAAATTTGTAACTGAGTTACTAATTTAGTTACTTTTTGGAAGTAGTAACTAGTAACTGTAACTAATTACTTTTTAAAAGTAACTTGCCCAACACTGGTAATGAAACAAGTGAAGTCTGTATGAGTGAATCATTGAATCATTCAAGAGAATTGTTCAAAAACACTGATTCATCCAGCAATGAAACAAGTGAATTTTATATGAGTGAGTCATTGAATCATTCAAGAGATTCGCTTCAAAAACACCGATTCATCCAGTAATGAAGCAAGTGAAGTCTGTATGAGTGAGTCATTGAATCATTCAAGAGATTTGTTCAAAAACACTGATTCATCCAGTAATGAAACAAGTGAAGTCTGTATGAGTGAGTCATTGAATCATTCAAGAGATTTGTTCAAAAACACTGATTCATCCAGTAATGAAGCAAGTGAAGTCTTTATGAGTGAGTCATTGAATCATTCAAGAGATTTGTTCAAAAACACTGATTCATCCAGTAATGAAACAAGTGAAGTCTGTATGAGTGAATCATTGAATCATTCAAGAGAATTGTTCAAAAACACTGATTCATCCAGCAATGAAACAATTGAATTTTATATGAGTGAGTCATTGAATCATTCAAGAGATTCGCTTCAAAAACACCGATTCATCCAGTAATGAAGCAAGTGAAGTCTGTATTAGTGAGTCATTGAATCATTCAAGAGATTTGTTCAAAAACACTGATTCATCCAGTAATGAAGCAAGTGAAGTCTTTATGAGTGAGTCATTGAATCATTCAAGAGATTTGTTCAAAAACACTGATTCATCCAGTAATGAAACAAGTGAAGTCTTTATGAGTGAATCATTGAATCATTCAAGAGATTTGTTCAAAAACACTGATTCATCCAGTAATGAAACAAGTGAAGTCTTTATGAGTGAATCATTGAATCATTCACTCAACCTGATTTAAAAAAAAATCTAATTAAATATATTTTTCAACAGACTGCAGCATTAAACATTTTGTCAGAGCCTCTAATAAATTACATTATTTAAAAATTTTTTTTTTTTTTTTTTCTATTTTAAACAATAAACTGGTGACAGACTGGTGCAGCTGTAGGTGAATATGTGCTGGAGCATATCCATAATAAAGGATCTCTATGTGCTGGAGCCTGGAGCGCTGTTCGGCTGCAGGTCTGGAGGAGCGAGACGCCGCTTCGGTTCTGCCTGTCACCCAAAGCCTTCGCTTCTGCTTCAGCAACGACAGGAGCAAAGATGACTGACAGCTTTCAGAACCAATCCTGTCACATCTTACTCGAATTCACACCCGCCCACTCACACTCACACGCTCTCTAACACAGCATCATGTGCTCACAGCGACACACACACACACACCTTCAGTTTGTCTGCTGGCTTACACACAACACTTATACACAACCTACTACTAATTATGTTGTTCTCGACCAAACAAAAGAAAGAAAACAGCATAATCTTCAGAATTAGGGCTGGGCATATATTGTATTTATTATATTTTTGCATTATTAATTTGAAGAACACTTTACATTAAACATTAGTTAATGCAGTAACTTACTAAAACTAACAATACATCAATACATTTTTATTTATTTAGTATTAATGTTAGGTAAACTTCAGCTTTTAATGTTGTTTATGTGTCTATGTGGTGTTATTAATATGCTTTAAGACACACCATGTGTAAGTTCATAAGTCGACAGCATTGCTGAGTATTTCCTCCTTAAAACTGCAGTGAACCAAAGACAGTCTCAAAAACACGGTTTGAAATCGCTGGTGTTTCTGACGTCACAAACGACCTTGTAACCAATCAGATCAACGTGTGATCGTCAACCAGTGGATCTCTGAGCTGAGGGAGTGAGTGGAGGCGGGGCTCATTTGCATATTCATAGAACTGCGCATACTAAATGAGGCGAGGGTGTCGAGTTACATTCAAGATATTAAAAGACATGAAGAAATTTTTTTTCAAGGAAATATTTTATACGACATTTTGGTGATTAAGATGAGTTTAAGGGATAAAATGATTGACTACAGGGGGACTTTAATAAAAATACAATTGTTCATTGTTAGTTCATGTCCATTAAATAATATTAACAAATACAATTTTTGATTTTAATAATGTATTAGTAAATGTTTAAATTGACATTAACTAAGATTAATAAATGATTTAGAAGTATTTTTCATTGTTAATAAACTAGTGTTGCCTACATTGCATAAAATGATTTTCTTCCTCAATGGTTTTGTCTTGTTTTCCAGTACAAATATCAATAATCAAGATACATTTTACTGGAGAAGCAAAATCCATCATTATGAAGCTGAGTTTGTTTTTTTGTTGTTGCTCAAAACAAGAACAAATATCTGCAAATATCAGAAATCAACTTCATTCAAAGGGAAAACAAGGTCATTTTTGTTCTTGTTTTAAGCAAAAACAATTCATTTTGATATTTTTATTTTATTTTTTTAAACAAGACATAATATCTTCAGTCATGTTGCTTCTCCAGTAAATGTATCATGATTTAAGAATGTTTAGATATTTGTGCTGGAAAACTATGCTATGTGTAAATTTGTGAAATATTTTACTAGATAATCCAAAGGCACATCCGTTGATTCTGTAGAAATATTGTGAAATACATTTACTCTTGGTTTTGCTCGAATGAACCCTAATCAAACTGAAGGTGATCATTTGATATTTGGAGCATTGCATACACAAAACACGAAGGATTTGGGATGATTGGAGAGTGCATGTGTATGTGTGAGGAGAGTAAGAGTTGTGTGTGTGTGTGTGTGTGAGGAGGAGAGTAAGAGTTGTGTGTGTGTGTGTGTGTGTGTGAGGAGGAGAGAAAGAGTTGTGTGTGTGTGTGTGTGTGTGTGTGTGTGTGTGTGTGTGTGTGTGTGAGAGAGAGAGAGAGAGAGAGAGAGAGAGAGAGAAAGTAAGGCCGTCATCTGAGGAAGAACATCGGAAAAACAGAGCAATGCATGTCAAGTCCATGGAGAACAGGTCATGCGGTGTGTGTGTGTGTGTGTGTGTGTGTGTGTGACGCTAGGAGAGCGCTGGGTTTCTGCATCAGCAGAACGAGGCGACGCTCACAGGCTTTAGCGCCGAGAATCATCAACTTATTAAATGCTTAATGTGGAACAAAGTCTGCTCCGTCCTCCATCCCGAACTCATGACACACACACTGACACACACACACACACACACACACACACCAGTGTTTCCAGATCTGAGACCAACGTCTCTCACCTTAATCTGCACTAGCAGAACGGTCAACGCTGCTGACATCAGTTCTGTGGAAATGCATCTTCTCACTGCAGAATAAATATGATGTCACGTAATTTTGTGTGATATCATGTAGTGAATTAAAGTAAGCGTCTCCATCCGAGAGTTGATCTTTAACGTGCGGCTGACGAAAGCCTGCAGCTGGAGAGAGCAGACACGGGAGCAGACATGCGTGTGTCAGAGGAGGAATAATCCCAGAGGAATCATGCAGTTTATGAGTCACGGCGAGGATGCATATGAAGTTAAGTTTGGTTGGATCAGAAGGTCTTTTTTAAGCAGTGCTCTGGGATCAGCGACTCATTCAGACCGTGAGAGGTCTTAAAGGAATAGTCACACAAAATGTAAATTCTGTCATCATTTCCTGCAAACTTGATGTTTTAGAAGATATTTCCCAGTGATAAATTCACATTCAGACTTGAGTTGTGTGAAAACTCAAAGCACAGTGGTGGAAAACCTTTTAAAATTTTAAATATAAGCTACTATTATTTAGTATTATTACTTGTCTGTGTTTGGAGCTTCACGAGTTAATAATGAGTATCACATGTCATACAGGTTTCAGAAGGACAAGGACGAATCTCATATTTACTTTAATAATACGCTGGGTATTTTATTTAAAAATATGTTTTAGACAATCAACCGATCCTCAATAGCTACGTTTCCATCCGAACCTGCGAAAGGAACTGGGTCATGGACCTCGCTACTCCCGAGTTTATCTTAATGGTCTATTCGAAAAACTCTCGTGGTTATTTTATAGAGTAGAAGGCTTCGTTTCCAAACGCCTGCGCACAAATGCTGTTTTCATGCAGTTATGAGATGCAACGACTGGTTTCTCTTCAGTGCCAATGTGTGTAAAGCCAAACAAAATGTATTTCTCATCATATTCACCCTCTTTTCCTGAGAGTTGCTGATGGTGAGATGTTTCAGCTTCAGATGCGGCTGTCGGTGTCGAGAGGCTTGAGGATCAGAGTAAACCTCTCTCTGTGCAGGACGACTGCTATCCAGCCGTTTCATCTGACTAGCTTAGCTTGCTTCTTTTTACAAACGTCTTTCTTACACTATTTCTACGTCATTACGCTATTTCTACATCATTACGCTATTTTTACGTCATTACGCTATTTCTACATCATTACGCTATTTCTACGTCATTACGCTATTTCTACGTCATTACGCTATTTCTACATCATTACGCTATTTCTACATCAATACGCTATTTCTACATCAATACGCTATTTCTACATCAATACGCTATTTCTACATCATTACGCTATTTTTACGTCATTACGCTATTTCTACATCATTACGCTATTTCTACATCAATACGCTATTTCTACGTCATTGCGCTATTTCTACATCATTACGCTATTTCTACATCAATACGCTATTTCTACATCAATACGCTATTTCTACATCAATACGCTATTTCTACATCATTACGCTATTTCTACATCAATACGCTATTTCTACATCAATACGCTATTTCTACGTCATTACGCTATTTCTACATCAATACGCTATTTCTACATCATTACGCTATTTCTACATCAATACGCTATTTCTACGTCATTACGCTATTTCTACATCATTACGCTATTTCTACATCAATACGCTATTTCTACATCAATACGCTATTTCTACATCATTACGCTATTTCTACATCAATACGCTATTTCTACGTCATTACGCTATTTCTACATCATTACACTATTTCTACATCATTACGCTATTTCTACATCAATACGCTATTTCTACATCAATACGCTATTTCTACATCAATACGCTATTTCATCATTACGCTATACGCTATTTCATCATTACGCTATTTCTACGTCATTACGCTATTTCTACGTCATTACGCTATTTCTACGTCATTACGCTATTTCTACGTCATTACGCTATTTCTACATCAATACGCTATTTCTACATCATTACGCTATTTCTACATCATTACGCTATTTCTACATCACTACGCTATTTCTACATCATTACGCTATTTCTACATCAATACGCTATTTCTACATCAATACGCTATTTCTACGTCATTACGCTATTTCTACGTCATTACGCTATTTCTACATCATTACGCTATTTCTACATCAATACGCTATTTCTACATCTTTACGCTATTTCTACATCAATACGCTATTTCTACATCATTGCGCTATTTCTACATCATTACGCTATTTCTACATCATTACGCTATTTCTACATCAATATGCTATTTCTACATCATTACGCTATTTCTACATCAGTACGCTATTTCTACATCAATACGCTATTTCTACATCATTACGCTATTTCTACATCAATACGCTATTTCTACATCATTACGCTATTTCTACATCATTATGCTATTTCTACATCAATACGCTATTTCTACATCAATACGCTATTTCATCATTACGCTATTTCTACGTCATTACGCTATTTCTACGTCATTACGCTATTTCTAATTCATTACGCTATTTCTACATCATTACGCTATTTCTACATCAATACGCTATTTCTACATCAATACGCTATTTCATCATTACGCTATACGCTATTTCATCATCAATACGCTATTTCTACATCATTACGCTATTTCTACATCATTATGCTATTTCTACATCAATACGCTATTTCTACATCATTACGCTATTTCTATATCATTACACTATTTCTACATCATTATGCTATTTCTACATCAATACGCTATTTCTACATCAATACGCTATTTCATCATTACGCTATACGCTATTTCATCATTACGCTATTTCTACGTCATTACGCTATTTCTACGTCATTACGCTATTTCTACGTCATTACGCTATTTCTACATCAATACGCTATTTCTACATCATTACGCTATTTCTACATCATTACGCTATTTCTACATCACTACGCTATTTCTACATCATTATGCTATTTCTACATCAATACGCTATTTCTACATCAATACGCTATTTCTACGTCATTACGCTATTTCTACGTCATTACGCTATTTCTACATCATTACGCTATTTCTACATCAATACGCTATTACTACATCTTTACGCTATTTCTACATCAATACGCTATTTCTACATCATTACGCTATTTCTACATCATTACGCTATTTCTACATCATTACGCTATTTCTACATCAATATGCTATTTCTACATCATTACGCTATTTCTACATCAGTACGCTATTTCTACATCAATACGCTATTTCTAC
>NW_026607411.1:65000-70000 GCF_029890125.1 Rhinichthys klamathensis goyatoka
CAGTTTATTAAAACATAATTTTTTAAGGAATATCACAACTAAAAAAATGAAAGGAATTGTTACATTTGAATTTGAACCTTTTAAAACATTAACTAAATTGTTAAAGTCGTCCTGTAGTCAATAATTTTATCGCTTAAAACTCATCTCTGATCACCAAAATTACATATTTAAAAGTTTTTTTCCTAGAAATGCCTTAAAATAGGTTGAGTGTAACTCGACACCCTTGACTCATTTAGTATGCACGGTTCTATGAATATTCAAATGAGCCCCGCCTCCACTCACTCAGCTCAAATTAAAAACACCACATATGGATTTAAACACGGGACTTTAACGTTTGAAAAAACCTTATTATTGAAAAAACTATAATAAAATATTAAATTGTTAAAGTTCAATGGATTTAATTATTCTTTTTGATTATTAAAATTTAATTAAACCATTAAAATGGAATCCAGAAAAAATTAAAATGGATAACATGTTAAAAAAATAAAACTAATTTTATAAATAATAATTGTTCATTTAGTACTATTAATTGTCATTTTCATAACCTTCTAATAAATAGTTGTTAAATTGTAAAAGTTTCACGATTTCACTTAATTAGACATGCTTTTTGACACCTAAAGTAGCCAGTAAAATGAAAAAATAAAACTCAAACTGATTTCATAATGCAGGAGATTCCCATTCCCGCAGATCCTAACAGGCAATTAGAGGAAACAAGCGCGTTACATAAGCCACTGACACACAGCTGAGGGAAGCGAAGCTAGCATTAACATCCGTCAGACGAGCTTCAGGAGGAGCCCGACACACTAGCGGAGGTCAAAGGTCAGATCCCGAATCAGCTCGACAGGAAACTGTGTTCAGGATGGAGAGAGAAGCAAGGCTTCATCAGACGCGCGTGACGGAAATGCTAATTTGTCTGTCCTGAATAGACGCTAATTGTGGTGGAAGATCAGCTGAGATGGAGACGTACGTATTTTTAGGTTCGCTATAGCAGAAGCGTTCGCTCTCGTAGCGTGTGTGTGTGTGTGTGTGTGCGCTGGCGATTATTAAGAGGAAAGACACTCGTCACGATCAACACTCTTCGGATCACTAGAGCATCAGTCAGGTACGGTTACTCCTTCATTACTCCTTCACTGCTAATTACAGTTTCAGATCCTCGTTAATTAGCATGTTCTACAACCAAAGCTTAATTCCTGAGTGACAATTCCACATTAATATATTCTAGACCAAACAGTGGCATATGGACGTGTTATAATTACTATTGCCCACCTACTTTTACATTAATTTCTCCCTTTTAAAGTCCCCCTGTGGTGTAAATCCAGCGTTTAATGTTGTTTATGTGTCTATGTGGTGTGTTTAATACGCTTTAAGACACACCATGTGTAAGTTCATAAGTCGACAGCATTGCTGAGTATTTCCTCCTTATAACTGCAGTGAACCAAAGACAGTCTCAAAAACACGGTTTGAAATCGCTGGTGTTTCTGACGTCACAAACGACCTTGTAACCAATCAGATCAACGTGTGATCGTCAACCAGTGGATCTCTGAGTGAGTGAGTGAGTGAGTGGAGGCGGGGCTCATCTGCATATTCATAGAGCCGCGCATACTAAACGAGGCGAGGGTGTCGAGTTACATTCAAGATATTATAAGACATGAAGGAAAAAACATTTAAATATGTAATTTTGGTGAGTTTTAAGCGATACAATTATTGACTACAGGCGGACTTTACAAGTTAAAGTGTTTTAAGCTTAGCCAACCAGAAAAATAAAGCTGAAAAGAACTACAATCCCATGAAGCATTGCGAACAGCATAATTTCATTTTAAATGTTTTGAATTGCCGTTCTATTGCAAAATATGCATCTATATACACAAATATTTGAGTTTTTTGAGAGCGCGACTCGATTACGTAATTCGTCTGAGTGGGCGTAATAACCACGGGACTTTCTGTCGCACAATAGAGACATTACCGTATAGACAGGAGGAGAAGCTCGCGGGCAATCTTTAACTGTCTATGAGGCAATCAGGAGGACATGGAGGCACAAAGTCAAGGTAGGACAGTAAAAGAAATGGACAGAGCGACCCCATTGATTTCAACGGAGAAGACTTGAAGCCCGATTATTGCACTTCCTGTCTGAGCGACTGCGCAGGCTCAAACTGAGCGTGACGACAGTCTGGCAGTTGTAAATCTTCTAGTAGCTGTGCCAAGATAAATCTGAAATCACCTAATTCCTCAAAAACGTTGTTGAAATATTTTGTCCCATTGCTTTTATAGACTCTCTATTTATGGGCTTCTACCTTGACTTTGTGCCTCCATGTCCTCCTGATTGCCTCATAGACAGTTAAAGATTGCCCGCGAGCTTCTCCTCCTGTCTATACGGTAATGTCTCTATTGTGCGACAGAGAGTCCCGTGGTTATGACGCAATCTTTAGCCTATTTTTAAAAAACGGCTTCTACGGGGCTATAACGTAAGATACAAAGTAATGGAACATTTTATACATTGTCGTGTTTCTTTAGAAATTAATAATGGACAAATGGAGTCTTTAAACGCCTCAGATGTAAAGTTATTCGCTGTCAAAGTGACGCCAAAATGAATGGGAGCCAATGGGATGCTAACAGCAGGTGATGTTCTGCTACAATGGCGGCTCCCGCGAGGCTTCAACTCCCGGCTGATGGATTACCCCCTTGTCTATGACGCCCACAAGCCGTGCGAGTTATTCGTGTACTGCAGTTTGGCTGGTGGTTATGTATGTTGCCCGCATACCGCCTCCCATGGCCGAAACTGGTATTATGACACCGGCCGGGCCGGGGCTAGTAATTTAGCATGCTAATTCAGGTTTATATCTCGGCAGCACTATAACTTGTCATTTTTTTAATGACGTCATTGCATTTATTTCTTCTCATTCTTTTGATACGTGTAGCTCATTTGTTGGATATTTTTACCTCAATTTTTACATATGGCACCTTTAAACATGATTATTTTAAAAATAAGCTGAAAGAATGCAGACTGGCGGATCGATGAACACCCGCGCAGCTCACAGTAGCTTTGCATTTTAAACGTTTACAAGTTATCGTTAAAACATTAATTTCTGTGTGGAGAAGTTTTGCTTCCGGCAAACGCCGACTCTAAATCTGGCGGATAATGAGACCGAAACTGTAGCTTGTAAACAGCGACGCAGACAGAGTTTAAGCTCAGATGTGTGTGTTTGTGAAAGCTGATTAACACAAGCTGAAGTTCATGAAGATGTAGGAGGAATTAAAGCGTCTCGTTAGCGAGGACATCTAGAAGTTCAGCTAGAGAGACTTTAAAACGGTGTTCTGGGAAACTAAACCATATATAAACCAGCACCATTTAACTGGCATCTAACGTTTTTATTAGCCATGTCATTTTTTAATTAAAACCATTTATTTTTATTTTTGTTATTTTAGTACTTCAACCTGTTATTTCAGCATCGAGATACTATTATAGTCTTTTGATTTTGTTTACATTTTCTGTTTTCATTTTAATTTCTGTTAAAGTTGTGTTTTTGTCATTTATATAAGTTTAAGGTATTTAAAAAAAGGTCTATTTTATTTCAGTTTTAAAGTAAATGAAATGAAAATATGAAATGTTACCTTGAAGTATCTGAAGTAAAATAAGTGTAATATTGTAAAAATATTGGCTAAAAAATTATGGTTTTAGTTTTAATTTCAGTTCAAATAATAATCTAATTCTAGTTTTTTTGTTGTTGATAGTATATCACATTATAAATAATTAAGTTCAAGTGTTGAATTTAATATTTATGTTTTATCTTATGGTTGGATGTTGAGTTTTGATTCGGTAATAGCAGAGGGAAATAATCACTGGATTCTCTATAATATCGCTGCATTTTAAGATCTTTACATCATGTTCTGACCAGCTCATATTCCTCGCCTGAACGCAGTCAATAATGAAGCAATGATTAATATTGTGTGTTTGACGGGTTTGTTCAGGCTGGAAGAAGTATGAGATTGAGTCAGACCCTTAATCCCAATGTGTTTGAGTTTACGAGCGTGACGTTCAGATGAAGTATTGCATCGACTCGAGGGCGAGGTCAAAGGTCAAGGGTCAAGGGCGAGCGCACCGGGTCAGTGTTTGTGTCGACGTCTCACATGAGAGGCTGTCGGCAGTCAATTACTATGGGTGTTAATTTAAATGTTAATGAATGTGTGTGTGTGTCCGATCACATGCTCCGTCTCGCCGGAGTCGCTGGAGGTCAAACTTACATAAGAGACTCAGTCACATGATCATCAGGGTCCAGAATCAACAGAACCGGCGCCGGAGGAGAGAAACACAGGAGAGCTCGGAGGAGCGGCGGATCCACACGCTGAGAGAAACATGATCTACACTCGTCCTTCATCATCCTCCTCTCCCTCGCCGGGCAAAACGACCCGAAGCCATAAAATTACACTTTTTTTTCTTCACAGAAAGCTTATTTTATATCATTTTGATTTTTTTGATTTTTTTTTTTACCTTTAAATGACTAGATTTGATCAATAAATAATAAATAAATAGTAATTTAATCACATTCTTTCAACTTAAATTCAAAATAACACAATTTCATCCATAACCCTTTAAATATCCTACATTGAGTGTCTTTGCCTCTTGTGGAATAATAATAATAACACATGATATTTGATGCCTCTAGATGGGCTTATAGCTCTATATGAGCAGAGGAGCTGTTCCGCTGGGTCCTAAAGCCAGTTCTCTATATTAGTGAATAGTTCTATATATTAAAGGCACACTATGCAAGAATTGTACCTTGATATAACAGCTTCAAAGTCATTTCGGTGGTAAACAAACTCATAGTAGGGCGAATCATCCTGGTAATAAAGCTTGGCGGGGTCGCCGCTGGAAAAACCAGCAATGCAAGTTTGAGAGGAGCGCCCCCGACAAATCTCGCGAGAATCACGACTTGCTTTACGGCAACGACGTCACACACATCAACAACCACATATGAAGCACGAAGACACTTGCGCGCATTTCA
>NW_026607411.1:75000-82500 GCF_029890125.1 Rhinichthys klamathensis goyatoka
ACACGCATGACACGCACACACACACACGACATACACCCACGCGCACACACACGCATGACACACACACACGCGCATGACATACACGCACGCACACACGCATGACACATGCACACACACACGACACACGCATGATATACACGCACACACGCATGACACACACACACGCGCATGACATAAACGCACGCACACACAAACGACACACGCACACACACACGCATGACACACGCACACACACACGCATGACACACGCACACACACACACGACATACACCCACGGCGCACACACACGCATGACACACACACGCGCGCATGACATACACGCACGCACACACACACGCATGACATACACGCACACACGCATGACATAAACGCACGCACACACAAACGACACACGCACACACACACGCATGACACGCACACACACACACGACATACACCCACGCGCACACACACGCATGACACACACACACGCGCATGACATACACGCACGCACACACGCATGACACATGCACACACACACGACACACGCATGACATACACGCACACACGCATGACACACACACACGCGCATGACATAAACGCACGCACACACAAACGACACACGCACACACACACGCATGACACACGCACACACACACACACACGACATACACCCACGCGCACACACACGCATGACACACACACACGCGCATGACATAAACGCACGCACACACAAACGACACACGCACACACACACGCATGACACACGCACACACACACACACACGACATACACCCACGCGCACACACACGCATGACACACACACGCGCATGACATAAACGCACGCACACACACACGCATGACACACGCACACACACGACATACACACACCCACGCGCACACACACGCGCATGACATAAACGCACGCACACACACGACACACACACACGACATACACACACCCACGCACACACACGACACACATGCACACACACACGCATGACACACACACACGCGCATGACATAAACGCACGCACACACACGACACACGCACACACACACGCATGACACACGCACACACACACACGACATACACCCACGGCGCACACACACGCATGACACACACACGCGCGCATGACATACACGCACGCACACACACACGCATGACATACACGCACACACGCATGACATAAACGCACGCACACACAAACGACACACGCACACACACACGCATGACACGCGCACACACACACGACATACACCCACGCGCACACACACGCATGACACACACACACGCGCATGACATACACGCACGCACACACGCATGACACATGCACACACACACGACACACGCATGACATACACGCACACACGCATGACACACACACACGCGCATGACATAAACGCACGCACACACAAACGACACACGCACACACACACGCATGACACACGCACACACACACACACGACATACACCCACGCGCACACACACGCATGACACACACACGCGCATGACATAAACGCACGCACACACACACGCATGACACACGCACACACACGACATACACACACCCACGCGCACACACACGCGCATGACATAAACGCACGCACACACACGACATACACACACCCACGCACACACACGACACACATGCACACACACACGCATGACACACACACACGCGCATGACATAAACGCACGCACACACACGACACACGCACACACACACACGCATGACACGCACACACGCATGACACACACACACGCGCATGACATAAACGCACGCACACACAAACGACACACGCACACACACACGCATGACACACGCACACACACACACGACATAAACACACCCACGCGCACACACACGCATGACACACACACACGCGCATGACATAAACGCACGCACACACACACGCACACACACACGCATGACACGCACACACACACACGCACACACACACATGACACACATGCACACACACACACACACGCATGACACGCACACACACGCATGACTCGCTTAACACACATTAGGCCAATTCAGTCGCACAGAAAATGCCACGAACACGTTTGTTGTGTTTTGTGTGATCAGTGTGTTACACAGTTGGTCAGAGTGTGTTTTCACCCGACGGAACACGTTCACTCAGTGTTTGTTGGTGTGTGTGTGTGTGTGAACATGACTGTTATTTATCATGCAATTCTAAATCCAACGGCCAGCTTGTTTGTTGGTGTTTGTGTGAATTGGCCTTAACACGCATGACACACTTGCACGTCACACACACACACACGACACACTTGCACATGTCACACACACACACACACACACACACACACACACACACACGCATGACACACTTGCACGTCACACACACACACACGACACACTTGCACATGTCACACACACACACACACGCATGACACACGTCGCGCACATGTATGACACACGCATGACACACTTGCACGTCACACACACGCGCGCATGACACACTTGCACGTCACACACACACACGCATGACACACTTGCACGTCACACACACACACGCATGACACACGTCGCGCACATGTATGACACACTTGCACGTCACACACACGCGCGCATGACACACTTGCACGTCACACACACACGACACACTTGCACATGTCACACACACACACACACGCATGACACACGTCGCGCACATGTATGACACACTTGCACGTCACACACACACACACGACACACTTGCACATGTCACACACACACACACACACGCATGACACACGTCGCGCACATGTATGACACACGCATGACACACTTGCACGTCACACACACACACGCATGACACACTTGCATGTCACACACACACACGCATGACACACTTGCACGTCACACACACGCGCGCATGACACACTTGCACGTCACACACACACACGCATGACACACTTGCACGTCACACACACGCGCGCATGACACACTTGCACGTCACACACACACACACACACGACACACTTGCACGTCACACACACACACGCATGACACACTTGCACGTCACACACACGCGCGCATGACACACTTGCACGTCACACACACACACACGACACACTTGCACATGTCACACACACACACGCATGACACACGTCGCGCACATGTATGACACACGCATGACACACTTGCACGTCACACACACACACATGACACACTTGCACATGTCACACACACACACACGCATGACACACGTCGCGCACATGTATGACACACGCATGACACACTTGCACGTCACACAAACACGCATGACACACTAGACACACTAGTACACGATGGGGTGGTGATGGCACAGTGGATAAGACACATGCCTTTGGTGTGAGAGACCCGGGTTCGAATCCACTGCGAGACACCAATGTGTCCCTGAGCAAGACACTTAACCCCTAGTTGCTCCAGAGGCGTGTGACCTCTGACATATGTATAGCAATTGTAAGTCGCTTTGGATAAAAGCGTCAGCTAATTGAATAAATGTAAATGTAAATGTACACGTCTCACACACACATACTAGAGGATGGATACCCGAACCGAGCCTGACGGTACCCGTTCGGGTCGGGCTCGGTCACGTCGGCGCAATAAGGCATTGAACATTTGAAATTTAAAACAGCTTATTATAATGTTTAACTGGATGCAAATGTTTGTTTTTGTGATTAAAATAAATTTAAAATATCACCCTAACATCAAACTTCATGTGTGCGGAAATTTGTTTATGTTGCTGTGACAACGCGCAACATGTGCGTGCATAATATTGCATATTTGGCTACATGTGGCTGGCAGCGCAACCATGGAAGACGTTAAAAAGAACTTGGCCTCAGGAGATTTTAAAACCAGCCTAAACATTGAAGGATGGATTATGTGAATAGATCCCATGTTAGTTTTATTAGCCACACAGTTTTCGAGGAAAAATGGTAAGAGTGATTTTAATTTCAATAAGCTGCATTTGTGTTACGTTAATGTTTTGTTCTGTTAGCTTTGGCAATTTTTGGTAGACCTAGCTTTGTTCATTTAATTTCAATTGGCTATTTGTCTCTACACCACAGGGGGCCTCTTGTGCGCGCCTGTGTTAACATGCGCTTTGTTGGCCGTGTGCGGCGCACGCTGATGGGTTGCGCACATCTGTAAACATTTCCGAATGCCTTCCAGTTGCTAAATAAAAGCGCGCTTTCTACACAAACAAACGTACGTGTCATTAGTATGAGAGAAAAAAAAAGATTTTTAACTGTTGGACGCGGGCCGGGCTCGGACAGAAAAATGCGGCCCGATCCGCACTCTAACACACACGCATGACGCACACATGTACAACACGCATGACACACTATCACACGTCACACACACACACACACACGCATGACACACTAGCACACGTCACACACACACACGCATGACACACTAGCACACGTCACACACACACACACACACACACACACACACACACACGCATGACACACTAGCACACGTCACACACACACGCATGACACACTATCACACGTCACACACACACACACACGCATGACACACTAGCACACGTCACACACACACACGCATGACACACTAGCACACGTCACACACACACGCATGACACACTAGCACACGACACACACGCGCATGACACACTAGCACACGACACACACACACGCATGACACACTATCACACGTCACACACACACGCATGACACACTATCACACGTCACACACACACACACACACGCATGACACACTAGCACACGTCACACACACACACACACACACACACACACGCATGACACACTAGCACACGTCATACACACGCATGACACACTATCACACGTCACACACACACACACACACACACACACGCATGACACACTAGCACACGTCACACACACACACACGCATGACACACTAGCACACGTCACACACACACGCATGACACACTAGCACACGACACACACGCGCATGACACACTAGCACACGACACACACACACGCATGACATGCACATGTACGACACACGCATGACACTAGCACACGACACACACACGCGCATGACACACTAGCACACGTCACACACACACATGACACACTAGCACACGACACACACACACGCATGACGTGCACATGTATGACACACGCATGACACTAGCACACGACACACACACGCGCATGACACACTAGCACACGTCACACACACACGCATGACACACTATCACACGTCACACACACACGCATGACGTGCACATGTACGACACACGCATGACACTAGCACACGACACACACACGCGCATGACACACTAGCACACGTCACACACACGCATGACACACTAGCACACGTCACACACGCATGACACACTAGCACACGTCACACACACACACGCATGACACACTAGCACACGTCACACACACACGCATGACACACTAGCACACGACACACACGCGCATGACACACTAGCACACGACACACACACACGCATGACATGCACATGTACGACACACGCATGACACTAGCACACGACACACACACGCGCATGACACACTAGCACACGTCACACACACGCATGACACACTAGCACACGACACACACACACGCATGACGTGCACATGTATGACATGCATGACACTAGCACACGACACACACACGCGCATGACACACTAGCACACGACACACACACACGCATGACGTGCACATGTACGACACACACTTGCACACACACACACACGCATGACGCACACACGCATAACACGCACATGTACGACACACACCTATGACACTTGCACACGTCACGCACGCATGACACACTTGCACACGTCTCACACACACACACTCACTCCTCCGTGTGTTCCTCCTCTCACGTCACTGATCACGAGAGTGCGTCAGCTCAACAGTCTCAGTCCTCAGCAGAAGAGTGTGCCACAGCAGCAGGTGTGTGTGTGTGTGTGTGTGTGTGTGTGTGTCACAGGTGCAGCTCCTCGGCTCTGATGTGCTGGAGCTTCTCCCTCATCATGAGGAACGAGGGCCGTCCTGCAGGGTCCAGGCTCCAGCTCTGCTTCATCAGCTCGTACACCGCAGCAGGACAGCTGTCGGGAGCCTCCATCTTATAGCCCTTCTCCACCCGCGGCACCACCTCCCTCAGCGGCTGCGGACACAGGGGTCAAGAGGTCAAGGTCACGCTCATTTATATAGCACCTGAGAGGGCTCATCGGATGCAAAATTCACTTTTACATAGTGTTTGCATATATAATTCAACTTAAAAGGTGAAACTAATATATTATATAGACTCATTACATGCAAAGTGAGATATTTCAAGCCTTTATTTGTTATAATTGTGATGATTATGGCTTACAGCTTATGAAAACCCCAAATTCAAAATCTCAGAAAATTTGAATATTACATGAAATCAATAAAAAAAGTATTTTAATACAGAAATGTCGGCCCTCTGAAAAGAATAATCATGCATATGTATATATAGTTATATATACTAAATATATTAGTTTCACCTTTTAAGTTGAATTACTGAAATACATGAACTTTTGCATGATACTCTAATTTTTCGAGTTTCACCTGGACATGTGTCTGCAGGGTGTGGACACACGCAATATTGTAATGCATTACTTTTAAAAGTGTCTTTCCCCAACACTGGTTATAATAGTCCAGCCTGGTTGAGATGAATAAATGGGAAGAGTTGATTTGTTTGTCAAATTTGAACTCCGGATCAAGGATAACTCTTACTTTATCCCGCATGCTATCTTGAGCAGGGCCGTGCACAGACATTTTGAAGGGCAGTGGCTTAAACCAAAAAAGGGGGCACTATAAGGAGTTTGACTGACAACATACACGATGGTATTTATTTGTAGGAATTAATTAATCCTTATTAAAGCTATTAAAGAGCAGTGAATGATTTTCTCTTTTTATTTTGTTGTTTGATTAATATTAAGTGCACAGACGGCATTAGGTTTATTACGCACTGTCACTTTAAGACCGAGTGTGCAGATCCAATTGCACTGATGCACATTCGATATTCTCACAACTGTACGTTCTGTAAAGACATAACTGACTGCGTTTAAGTGAATACTCTCCAAAACGGACATTTAGACATAATGTTGTGTGTATTTGTCCATTCAGACGCGAAAGAGAGCTCAGTGCAGTCCTTGCGCGCTGCTCTGTCTATGTGCAGGGCTGCACGCGTCGGGTTGTGTGTGTGTGTGTGTGTGTGTGTGTGTGCACGCACAGAAAAAAATACAGAATAAAGGCCATCATTGCACACTGCGTTTTTCGTATTCGTGATTCGTTCGCTCTGATTTGTCAAAACACCATTCAAACACCATTCAAACTGCTGGCTACGGTTCGATTAGATTTTTACCCGATTAGATTTTTTTTATGACGGACGAAAGTTTCGGAGGCAGTGTGCAAGTGTGATTGACATAACGTGAGGTCGTATTTATTTTTTAACGTGCGAAAATTCTTGAGCGATAACATAACGTTTTTTATGGAAATCCTCTGGAGGGTTAGGGAGGGGGCGAGA
>NW_026607411.1:87500-105019 GCF_029890125.1 Rhinichthys klamathensis goyatoka
TTCATGATGACGCTCGACACACACTCGCTCATGATGACGCTCGACACACACTCGTTCATGATGACGCTCGACACACACTCGCTCATGATGACGCTCGACACACACTCGCTCATGATGACGCTCGACACACACTCGTTCATGATGACGCTCGACACACACTCGCTCATGATGACGCTCGACACACACTCGTTCATGATGACGCTCGACACACACTCGTTCATGATGACGCTCGACACACACTCGTTTATGATGACGCTCGACACACACTCGCTTATGATGACGCTCGACACACACTCGCTTATGATGACGCTCGACACACACTCGTTCATGATGACGCTCGACACACACTCGTTCATGATGACGCTCGACACACACTCGTTCATGATGACGCTCGACACACACTCGTTCATGATGACGCTCGACACACACTCGTTCATGATGACGCTCGACACACACTCGTTCATGATGACGCTCGACACACACTCGTTCATGATGACGCTCGACACACACTCGTTCATGATGACGCTCGACACACACTCGTTCATGATGACGCTCGACACACACTCGTTCATGATGACGCTCGACACACACTCGCTCATGATGACGCTCGACACACACTCGTTCATGATGACGCTCGACACACACTCGCTCATGATGAGGCTCGACACACACTCGTTCATGATGACGCTCGACACACACTCGCTCATGATGACGCTCGACACACACTCGCTCATGATGACGCTCGACACACACTCGTTCATGATGACGCTCGACACACACTCGCTCATGATGACGCTCGACACACACTCGTTCATGATGACGCTCGACACACTCGCTCATGATGACGCTCGACACACACTCGTTTATGATGACGCTCGACACACACTCGCTCATGATGACGCTCGACACACACTCGCTCATGATGACGCTCGACACACACTCGTTGATGATGACGCTCGACACACTCGTTCATGATGACGCTCGACACACACTCGCTCATGATGACGCTCGACACACACTCGCTTATGATGACGCTCGACACACACTCGTTCATGATGACGCTCGACACACACTCGCTCATGATGACGCTCGACACACACTCGTTCATGATGATGCTCGACGCACACTCGCTCATGATGACGCTCGACACACACTCGTTTATGATGACGCTCGACACACACTCGTTCATGATGACGCTCGACACACACTCGTTTATGATGACGCTCGACACACACTCGCTTATGATGACGCTCGACACACACTCGCTCATGATGACGCTCGACACACACTCGTTCATAATGACGCTCGACACACTCGTTCATGATGACGCTCGACACACACTCGTTCATGATGACGCTCGACACACACTCGTTTATGATGACGCTCGACACACACTCGCTTATGATGACGCTCGACACACACTCGCTCATGATGACGCTCGACACACACTCGCTCATGATGACGCTCGACACACACTCGTTTATGATGACGCTCGACACACACTCGTTCATGATGACGCTCGACACACACTCGTTTATGATGACGCTCGACACACACTCGCTTATGATGACGCTCGACACACACTCGCTTATGATGACGCTCGACACACACTCGTTTATGATGACGCTCGACACACACTCGCTCATGATGACGCTCGACACACACTCGTTCATGATGACGCTCGACACACACTCGTTTATGATGACGCTCGACACACACTCGTTCATGATGACGCTCGACACACACTCGTTTATGATGACGCTCGACACACACTCGTTCATGATGACGCTCGACACACACTCGCTCATGATGACGCTCGACACACACTCGTTCATGATGACGCTCGACACACACTCGTTGATGATGACGCTCGACACACACTCGTTCATGATGACGCTCGACACACACTCGTTCATGATGACGCTCGACACACACTCGTTCATGATGACGCTCGACACACACTCGTTCATGATGACGCTCGACACACACTCGTTCATGATGACGCTCGACACACACTCGTTCATGATGACGCTCGACACACACTCGTTTATGATGACGCTCGACACACACTCGTTCATGATGACGCTCGACACACACTCGTTCATGATGACGCTCGACACACACTCGTTTATGATGACGCTCGACACACACTCGTTCATGATGACGCTCGACACACACTCGTTCATGATGACGCTCGACACACACTCGTTCATGATGACGCTCGACACACACTCGCTCATGATGACGCTCGACACACACTCGTTTATGATGACGCTCGACACACACTCGTTTATGATGACGCTCGACACACACTCGTTCATGATGACGCTCGACACACACTCGTTCATGATGACGCTCGACACACACTCGTTCATGATGACGCTCGACACACACTCGTTCATGATGACGCTCGACACACACTCATTCATGATGACGCTCGACACACACTCGCTCATGATGACGCTCGACACACACTCGCTCATGATGACGCTCGACACACACTCGTTTATGATGACGCTCGACACACACTCGTTCATGATGACGCTCGACACACACTCATTCATGATGACGCTCGACACACACTCGCTTATGATGACGCTCGACACACACTCGCTTATGATGACGCTCGACACACACTCGCTGATGATGACGCTCGACACACACTCGTTCATGATGACGCTCGACACACACTCGTTTATGATGACGCTCGACACACACTCGTTCATGATGACGCTCGACACACACTCGCTCATGATGACGCTCGACACACACTCGTTCATGATGACGCTCGACACACACTCGTTTATGATGACGCTCGACACACACTCGTTGATGATGACGCTCGACACACTCGTTCATGATGACGCTCGACACACACTCGTTCATGATGACGCTCGACACACACTCGCTCATGATGACGCTCGACACACACTCGTTCATGATGACGCTCGACACACACTCGTTGATGATGACGCTCGACACACTCGTTGATGATGACGCTCGACACACACTCGTTCATGATGACGCTCGACACACACTCGTTCATGATGACGCTCGACACACACTCGTTCATGATGACGCTCGACACACACTAAAACTAGATTAAAGACGCATCTTTTTAGCCAAGCATTTACATAATGCTTACCTTTTATTATACTGCTGAATCAGGTCAAATGCATTTAATACTATAAAACTTGAAGAGACTGTAGGTTATCTGTATAGGTTGCATAGTATTTGCAGTCATTACGTTCCTGTGTATATTGCGTGAATGACGGGTGGTTGGGCAGATATTGTGTTGCGGTAGGTAGTATGCCATACGGAACCGTTGTCCACTGAAACTGCCTATTCACGCACCAGTGGGGCTCGACAGCCTTAGTCAACGGGTTGGCGCGTATGGTTGGGTTGCGGAGAGATTGTGAGATTGTGGTTAGGTCTCAGCAGCAGGAGGGATGTAGAGGTCAGTAAGCTGGGCTGAGTTGAGTGGGGGACGGAGGGGGGTGATTTTGGGACGCAAGAGTCACTGTATTCATGTTTTGTCTTTTACGCCTGTGTTATGGAAATCATCATTATGAACAGCAGCTACGCTAATTATTTTCCCTTTGCTTTTCTGCTGTTATCTCGGGACGCGAGTCCCGAGAAAATGGCGTTCGTCAGCTCCAGTTTGTATCCAGCCTCTCACGGAGACTTCAGATGCTCCAATCACAAAGCCTATGAAGTGACGACTTAACAGGGGCGATATGGACTCTCTATGGTGGACGGCACTGATCCTCAACTACTCGTCTTAAGACCGGCGTGCATACTTGGACTTCCAAAAAATACTCTAAATGTTCCGATCCAATCTGACTTGTAATGCTGCCCGAATCATGCACTGTTCCTTCGTTGGCCAGAGGAGAACTGGCCCCCCGACTGAGTCTGGTTTCTCCCAAGGTTTTTTTCTCCATTCTGTCCCTGATGGAGTTTTGGTTCCTTGCCACTGTTGCCTTGGCTTTTGGCTTGCTTAGTTGGGGACATTTAACATTTAATATTCAATAATATTATTGATCTGCCTTACTTAAGGTGGACGTTGACGCAATTTCTTTTAGAAACAAACTTTGTTATATTGTTATATTGTTTTTGTTATATTGTTTTCATGTTATCACTGTGAAGCGCTTTGATACAATCTGTATTGTAAAAAGCGCTATATAAATAAAGGTGAATTGACTTGACTTGACTTGACTTGACACACTCGTTCATGATGACGCTCGACACACACTCGTTCATGATGACGCTCGACACACACTCGTTCATGATGACGCTCGACACACACTCGTTCATGATGACGCTCGACACACACTCGCTCATGATGACGCTCGACACACACTCGTTCATGATGACGCTCGACACACACTCGCTCATGATGACGCTCGACACACACTCGTTCATGATGACGCTCGACACACACTCGCTCATGATGACGCTCGACACACACTCGTTCATGATGACGCTCGACACACACTCGTTCATGATGACGCTCGACACACACTCGTTCATGATGACGCTCGACACACACTCGCTCATGATGACGCTCGACACACACTCGTTCATGATGACGCTCGACACACACTCGCTCATGATGACGCTCGACACACACTCGTTCATGATGACGCTCTACACACACTCGCTCATGATGACGCTCGACACACACTCGTTCATGATGACGCTCGACACACACTCGCTCATGATGACGCTCGACACACACTCGTTCATGATGACGCTCGACACACACTCGTTCATGATGACGCTCGACACACACTCGTTCATGATGACGCTCGACACACACTCGTTCATGATGACGCTCGACACACACTCGTTCATGATGACGCTCGACACACACTCGTTCATGATGACGCTCGACACACACTCGCTCATGATGACGCTCGACACACACTCGTTCATGATGACGCTCGACACACACTCGCTCATGATGACGCTCGACACACACTCGTTCATGATGACGCTCTACACACACTCGCTCATGATGACGCTCGACACACACTCGTTCATGATGACGCTCGACACACACTCGCTCATGATGACGCTCGACACACACTCGTTCATGATGAAGCTCGACACACACTCGTTCATGATGACGCTCGACACACACTCGTTCATGATGACGCTCGACACACACTCGTTCATGATGACGCTCGACACACACTCGTTCATGATGACGCTCGACACACACTCGCTCATGATGACGCTCGACACACTCGTTCATGATGACGCTCGACACACACTCGCTCATGATGACGCTCGACACACACTCGCTCATGATGACGCTCGACACACACTCGCTCATGATGACGCTTGACACACACTCCTTTGATGACGCTCGACACACACTCGTTCATGATGACGCTCGACACACACTCGCTCATGATGACGCTCGACACACACTCGTTCATGATGACGCTCGACACACACTCGCTCATGATGACGCTCGACACACACTCGTTCATGATGACGCTCGACACACACTCGCTCATGATGACGCTCGACACACACTCGCTCATGATGACGCTCGACACACACTCGTTCATGATGACGCTCGACACACACTCGTTTATGATGACGCTCGACACACACTCGTTGATGATGACGCTCGACACACTCGTTCATGATGACGCTCGACACACACTCGCTCATGATGACGCTCGACACACACTCGTTCATGATGACGCTCGACACACACTCGTTGATGATGACGCTCGACACACACTCGTTGATGATGACGCTCGACACACACTCGTTCATGATGACGCTCGACACACACTCGTTCATGATGACGCTCGACACACACTCGTTCATGATGACGCTCGACACACACTCGTTCATGATGGCGCTCGACACACACTCGCTCATGATGACGCTCGACACACACTCGCTCATGATGAAGCTCGACACACACTCGCTCATGATGACGCTCGACACACACTCGTTCATGATGACGCTCGACACACACTCGTTCATGATGACGCTCGACACACACTCGTTAATGATGACGCTCGACACACACTCGTTCATGATGACGCTCGACACACACTCGCTCATGATGACGCTCGACACACACTCGTTCATGATGACGCTCGACACACACTCGTTCATGATGACGCTCGACACACTCGTTCATGATGACGCTCGACACACACTCGTTAATGATGACGCTCGACACACACTCGTTGATGATGACGCTCGACACACACTCGTTCATGATGACGCTCGACACACACTCGTTCATGATGACGCTCGACACACACTCGTTCATGATGACGCTCGACACACACTCGTTCATGATGACGCTCGACACACACTCGCTCATGATGACGCTCGACACACACTCGCTCATGATGACGCTCGACACACACTCGCTCATGATGACGCTCGACACACACTCGTTCATGATGACGCTCGACACACACTCGTTCATGATGACGCTCGACACACACTCGTTTATGATGACGCTCGACACACACTCGTTCATGATGACGCTCGACACACACTCGCTCATGATGACGCTCGACACACACTCGTTCATGATGACGCTCGACACACACTCGTTTATGATGACGCTCGACACACACTCGTTGATGATGACGCTCGACACACTCGTTCATGATGACGCTCGACACACACTCGTTAATGATGACGTTTGACACACACTCGTTGATGATGACGCTCGACACACACTCGTTCATGATGACGCTCGACACACACTCGTTCATGATGACGCTCGACACACACTCGTTCATGATGACGCTCGACACACACTCGTTCATGATGACGCTCGACACACACTCGTTCATGATGACGCTCGACACACACTCGCTCATGATGACGCTCGACACACACTCGTTCATGATGACGCTCGACACACACTCGCTCATGATGACGCTCGACACACACTCGCTCATGATGACGCTCGACACACACTCGTTCATGATGACGCTCGACACACACTCGCTCATGATGACGCTCGACACACACTCGTTCATGATGACGCTCGACACACACTCGTTCATGATGACGCTCGACACACACTCGCTCATGATGACGCTCGACACACACTCGTTCATGATGACGCTCGACACACACTCGTTAATGATGACGCTCGACACACACTCGTTGATGATGACGCTCGACACACACTCGTTCATGATGACGCTCGACACACACTCGTTCATGATGACGCTCGACACACACTCGCTCATGATGACGCTCGACACACACTCGTTCATGATGACGCTCGACACACACTCGCTCATGATGACGCTCGACACACACTCGCTCATGATGACGCTCGACACACACTCGATGATGACGCTCGACACACACTCGCTCATGATGACGCTCGACACACACTCGTTCATGATGACGCTCGACACACACTCGTTAATGATGACGCTCGACACACACTCGTTGATGATGACGCTCGACACACACTCGTTCATGATGACGCTCGACACACACTCGTTCATGATGACGCTCGACACACACTCGTTCATGATGACGCTCGACACACACTCGTTCATGATGACGCTCGACACACTCGCTCATGATGACGCTCGACACACACTCGCTCATGATGACGCTCGACACACACTCGCTCATGATGACGCTCGACACACACTCGTTCATGATGACGCTCGACACACACTCGTTCATGATGACGCTCGACACACACTCGTTCATGATGACGCTCGACACACACTCGTTCATGATGACGCTCGACACACACTCGCTCATGATGACGCTCGACACACACTCGTTCATGATGACGCTCGACACACACTCGTTGATGATGACGCTCGACACACTCGTTCATGATGACGCTCGACACACACTCGTTGATGATGACGCTCGACACACACTCGTTGATGATGACGCTCGACACACACTCGTTCATGATGACGCTCGACACACACTCGTTCATGATGACGCTCGACACACACTCGTTCATGATGACGCTCGACACACACTCGTTCATGATGACGCTCGACACACACTCGCTCATGATGACGCTCGACACACACTCGTTCATGATGACGCTCGACACACACTCGTTCATGATGACGCTCGACACACACTCGCTCATGATGACGCTCGACACACACTCGTTCATGATGACGCTCGACACACACTCGTTAATGATGACGCTCGACACACACTCGTTGATGATGACGCTCGACACACACTCGTTCATGATGACGCTCGACACACACTCGTTCATGATGACGCTCGACACACACTCGCTCATGATGACGCTCGACACACACTCGTTCATGATGACGCTCGACACACACTCGTTCATGATGACGCTCGACACACACTCGCTCATGACGCTCGACACACACTCGTTCATGATGACGCTCGACACACACTCGTTCATGATGACGCTCGACACACACTCGCTCATGATGACGCTCGACACACACTCGTTCATGATGACGCTCGACACACACTCGTTCATGATGACGCTCGACACACACTCGTTCATGATGACGCTCGACACACACTCGTTCATGATGACGCTCGACACACACTCGCTCATGATGACGCTCGACACACACTCGTTCATGATGACGCTCGACACACACTCGTTAATGATGACGCTCGACACACACTCGTTGATGATGACGCTCGACACACACTCGTTCATGATGACGCTCGACACACACTCGTTCATGATGACGCTCGACACACACTCGCTCATGATGACGCTCGACACACACTCGTTCATGATGACGCTCGACACACACTCGCTCATGATGACGCTCGACACACACTCGCTCATGATGACGCTCGACACACACTCGTCATGATGACGCTCGACACACACTCGCTCATGATGACGCTCGACACACACTCGTTCATGATGACGCTCGACACACACTCGTTATGATGACGCTCGACACACCTCGTGTTGACGCTCGACACACACTCGTTCATGATGACGCTCGACACACACTCGTTCATGATGACGCTCGACACACACTCGTTCATGATGACGCTCGACACACACTCGTTCATGATGACGCTCGACACACACTCGTTCATGATGACGCTCGACACACACTCGCTCATGATGACGCTCGACACACACTCGCTCATGATGACGCTCGACACACACTCGCTCATGATGACGCTCGACACACACTCGTTCATGATGACGCTCGACACACACTCGTTCATGATGACGCTCGACACACACTCGTTCATGATGACGCTCGACACACACTCGTTCATGATGACGCTCGACACACACTCGCTCATGATGACGCTCGACACACACTCGTTCATGATGACGCTCGACACACACTCGTTCATGATGACGCTCGACACACACTCGTTCATGATGACGCTCGACACACACTCGTTCATGATGACGCTCGACACACACTCGTTCATGATGACGCTCGACACACTCGTTCATGATGACGCTCGACACACACTCGTTAATGATGACGCTCGACACACACTCGTTGATGATGACGCTCGACACACACTCGTTCATGATGACGCTCGACACACACTCGTTCATGATGACGCTCGACACACACTCGTTCATGATGACGCTCGACACACACTCGTTCATGATGACGCTCGACACACACTCGTTCATGATGACGCTCGACACACACTCGCTCATGATGACGCTCGACACACACTCGTTCATGATGACGCTCGACACACACTCGCTCATGATGACGCTCGACACACACTCGTTCATGATGACGCTCGACACACACTCGTTAATGATGACGCTCGACACACACTCGTTGATGATGACGCTCGACACACACTCGTTCATGATGACGCTCGACACACACTCGTTCATGATGACGCTCGACACACACTCGTTAATGATGACGCTCGACACACACTCGTTGATGATGACGCTCGACACACACTCGTTCATGATGACGCTCGACACACACTCGTTCATGATGACGCTCGACACACACTCGCTCATGATGACGCTCGACACACACTCGTTCATGATGACGCTCGACACACACTCGTTCATGATGACGCTCGACACACACTCGTTCATGATGACGCTCGACACACACTCGCTCATGATGACGCTCGACACACACTCGTTGATGATGACGCTCGACACACACTCGTTCATGATGACGCTCGACACACACTCGTTCATGATGACGCTCGACACACACTCGTTAATGATGACGCTCGACACACACTCGTTGATGATGACGCTCGACACACACTCGTTCATGATGACGCTCGACACACACTCGTTCATGATGACGCTCGACACACACTCGCTCATGATGACGCTCGACACACACTCGCTTCATGATGACGCTCGACACACACTCGCTCATGATGACGCTCGACACACACTCGTTCATGATGACGCTCGACACACACTCGCTCATGATGACGCTCGACACACACTCGTTCATGATGACGCTCGACACACACTCGTTATGATGACGCTCGACACACACTCGTTGATGATGACGCTCGACACACTCGTTCATGATGACGCTCGACACACACTCGTTATGATGACGCTCGACACACACTCGCTTATGATGACGCTCGACACACACTCGTTCATGATGAGGGAACAGCATAAAGCAACTTACAGTTATTACTGATATTTTGAGCCAATTTCCCATGATCGTGTTCTCACACACGAGAAATGCGCTTGATTCACACGTGTTATTGATATCCAGTTTGTGCATAAGTTATATTCGCAGATAACACATGAGACTCTTACATTCTGGTACGCACGCGCCCGAACGATAAATCTCCCACAGGAACGCCGAAACTCCACACGTCAGATTTGTAGAAAACCTCTGCAGAGAAAAGAGAAAAATCCATTATTACACAAACCGAAACTCTTACGCTGAGACAAACTCTTTTCATCTCACTTGTGAAACTCACACACTCACACTCTAACTCATCACAAACTCTCACTCCACTCTCACTCCACATCACTCTCTCACTCACACACTCTCACACTCACTCACTCACTCACACTCACACTCTCTCACTCACACACACCTCATCTCACTCACTCACACTCTCACACACACATCTCTCACACTCACACACACACTCTCTCACTCACCATCACATCACTCTCACTCACTCACCACTCTCTCACTCACCACTCTCTCACTCTCACACTCACTCACCACATCACACTCTCTCACTCACACACTCTCTCACTCACACCTCACTCACTCACTCTCACTCACTCACTCACACACTCACTCTCACTCACTCACTCACTCACTCACTCACTCACTCACTCACTCACTACTCACTCACTCTCCTCACTCACACACTCTCACTCACACACTCACTCACTCACACACTCACTCACTCACTCAACTCACTCACTCACTCACTCACCACTCAATCACTCACTCACCACTCACTCACTCTCTCACTCTCTCACACTCTCACTCTCTCACTCACTCTCACTCTCACTCCACTCACACACTCACAACACTCCACTCTCACTCACTCCACACTCACTCTCTCACTCAAACACTCTCTCACCTCACTCACTCACTCACTCACTCACTCAACATCACTCTCACTCTCACTCTCTCACTCACTCACACACCTCTCACTCACACACTCCTCACTCACCACACACACTCCACCTCTCACCACACACTCACTCACTCACACACTCTCACATCACACACCACACACCACTCACACACTCACTCCTCACTCACTCAAACACTCTCTCACTCACTCACTCACACACACACTCACTCACCACACTCACTCACTCACTCACTCAACACACTCACACACTCTCCACTCACACACTCTCTCACACACACACACTCACTCACCACACACACACACCACCACTCACTCACCACACACTCTCACCACCACACACACTCACTCACCACACACACTCACTCTCTCACACACTCACACACCTCTCACCACTCACTCACCACCACACACTCACTCACCACCACTCACTCACCCACTCACTCACTCACTCACCACTCACACCACTCACTCACACACACCCCACCACACACCCTCACCACACACCACCACACACACTCACACACCACCACCACACACCACTCACCACCACTCACTCACTCACACACCCACCACCACACACTCCACACCACACACTCACCACTCACACACACTCTCACCACACACCACCACACACCACACCACACACCACCACCACCACACTCACTCACTCACCACCACAACACTCACTCACCACCACCACACACACTCTCACACACTCACTCACTCACACACTCTCACACTCACCACACACCACCACTCACACACTCACCACTTCTCACCACTCACCCACCACACACCACTTCCCACTCACACCACCACCACACACACACCACTCACACACACTCCACCACTCACCACCACTCACACACACACACACCCTCACACACCACCACCACCACACACCACTCACTCACACACTCCACACCACACACACACCCACCACCACCACACCACACACCACACACACACACACACCACCACACACACACCACACCACCACTCACTCACACACTCACTCACCACTCACCACACCCACCACTCACACACTCACCACACTCACCACACTCACCACCACTCACTCACACACTCACTCACCACACACTCACTCACACCACCACTCACACACACCCACTCACACACCTCTCACCACACACCCACACACTCACAACACACTCACTCACACACTCACACACCACCACTCACACACCCACACTCACACACCTCTCACCACACACCCCACCACACACACTCACCCACACACACACCACACCTCACTCACTCACACACACACCACACACCACTCCACCACACACCCTCACACACACTCACCTCTCACACACCTCACACTCACACACTCTCACACTCACACACTCACTCACTCACACACCTCACACACACCACACACACTCTCACCACACACACCTCACTCACACACTCACTACACTCACAACACTCACACACTCTCACACTCACACTCACTCACACTCACACACACTCACACTCTCACACTCTCTCACACTCCACACACTCCCACTCACACACCACCTCACACTCACACACTCACACACACACTCTCACCACACACCACACTCCACTCACACACTCACTCACTCACTCACACACTCACTCACCACTCACTCACTCACACACCACTCACTCACTCACTCACACACTCACACACTCACCACACACTCACTCACACACACACTCACACTCACATCACACACTCTCACACCACACACCTCACACTCACACACCTCTCACTCACACACTCCCACTCACACACTCTCTCACTCACACACTCTCACTCACACACTCTCACACTCACACTCACACTCACACTCACACACTCTCACACTCACACACACTCACACTCACCACACTCACTCACCACACACTCTCTCACTCACCCACACACACACCTCACCACTCACACACCCACACACTCTCACTCACACACTCCTCACTCACACACTCTCTCACTCACACACCACTCACTCACACACCTCTCACTCACACACACCTCACTCACACACTCTCACACTCACCACACACTCACACACTCACTCCACACTCACACACACACTCACACACTCACTCTCTCACTCACACACCACACACTCACACTCACACACTCTCACTCACACACTCACACACCACCACCACACACACACCTCACCCACTCACACACTCACACTCTCACTCACACACCACTCACCACACACACACTCTCACCCACTCACACACTCACACTCACACACTCACTCACACACACACTCTCACCCACTCACTCACACACCTCTCACCACTCACTCACCACTCACTCACCACTCACTCACACACTCACACACTCACTCACTCACCACTCACTCACCACACACTCTCTCACTCACACACTCTCTCACTCACTCACACACTCTCTCACTCACTCACACACTCTCTCACTCACTCACACACTCTCTCACTCACTCACACACTCTCACACTCACACACACCTCTCTCACTCACACACTCTCTCACTCACACACTCTCTCACTCACACACTCTCTCACTCACACACTCTCTCACTCACACACTCTCACTCACACACTCTCTCACTCACACACTCTCTCACTCACACACTCTCTCACTCACACACTCTCTCACTCACACACTCTCTCACTCACACACTCTCTCACTCACACACTCTCTCACTCACACACTCTCTCACTCACACACTCTCTCACTCACACACTCACTCTCTCACTCACACACTCTCTCACTCACACACTCTCTCACTCACACACTCTCTCACACACTCTCTCACTCACACACTCTCTCACTCACACACTCTCTCACTCACACACTCACACACTCTCTCACTCACACACTCTCTCACTCACACACTCTCTCACTCACTCACTCTCTCACTCACACACTCACTCTCTCACTCACACACTCACTCTCTCACTCACACACTCACACACCTTCTCGCGCAGGGCCTCGGGCGAGGTCCACTTGACGGGAGTTTTGCCGTGTCCTGAGTGGACGAGGCCTCTTTGGTCAGACCGAAGTCGCTGACTTTAGCGATGTTGTCGTCGGACACCAAGACGTTACGAGCCGCCAGATCTCGGTGCACAAAGTTATTGGCCTCCAGATACTCCATGGCTTCACACACGTTACTGAAACACACACACACACACACACACACACACACACACACACTCCTGAAGATCCCAGCGGACAGACAGACATTTACCGTGCGCGTCTTTAAGTAAGGGATAATGTACATCCAGCCGGTTGTTATATCAGAATAACCCCCAACAGGGCGATCAGGATCCAACAGTAAACAAAACAATAGACACAAAATGGCCGCCGCTGCGTTTATATGAAACGAGAGAGCGAGTCCACGATACTGAATGGCATAATTAAATAACTGTACACAAAATATTGATTCAACTGAGTTTTAATATTTTATTAGCTCACAAAAGCAAAACCCGTTCTAGCGAGTGTGTAGCGCTGATGTCTGCAGTGACCCGGATGATGAGTGTGTGTTTCTGTGTTCTGGTGTTATCGGGGAATAATAAACCGCTGGATGTGTGATTGACCAATCAGAATCAAGTATTCCACAGAGCCGTGTAATAAAGATAACTATAACAATAACTATATTCACGTCCACACCAATGAACGATTGGTGAATCAAAGCAGCGCAAATGGACCCGCGTCTTTACGTTCCACAAAAACACCAGAGGACAAATATGATCTTTAATAAAGAGGATTACTCACAGCGAGAACTGGAGCAAACACTCGCCGCCCAGGACCGTTCGACCCCGAGAGCGCAGGTAATCCACCAGACTGCCCTGTCACACACACACACACACACACACACACACACACACACACAACTAAAGCATTTAAATATCATCTTATTAAGACATTATTGACAGATATTGATATTTATATGCCCTTTATGCAAGTATCTGCTGTACTGTTATAAAGATCTCACTGATTTACATTACAAGCATCGTATGATACTCAAACACACTTATTTATTTAAATTTAGATTTTGTCTAAATGTTCAATAAACAGTTAAAATTAAAGAAGCTTTTTTCTGACTATTAGGTTCAAATAAATATCAGTTCAGTCAGGACAGATTCTCCAACACAAAATATGAGTGTTTCTGTTTGTATTGCACGTCATGACTGAAGAGAGAGACGTCACTGACCTTCGCCATGTATTCAGTCACGATGAACAAACTGCCTCTTTCCTCCACGATCACACCCAATAACTGCACCAGGTTAGTGTGTCTCAGCTGACTGCAACACACACACACACACACACACATACACACACACACGCACACACACACACACACAGACAGACACACACAGATTTAAACTCACCATGAAATCAAAAATGACAGCTCTCGTTTCAATTGCAGTGTTTATTGTAAATGATATATGAGTGCACATCATCATCATTGTGTTAATAATCTTGAATCAGAATATCTTCCTCTTGCAGCATCTCTTCTCTTCTCTGATGACGAGGGCGGGGCTATAACCTGTCACTCACAGGAGATCAGCCAATAGCAAACCACAACCATCCAATCAGTTCCCCACAGACACAATCAAGCCCCGCCCACGTGTTCTTGTTCCAGAAGCGTTTCAATCAATATATGACACGATATCTTTCAAAGTGATTTTTCTCACACACACACACACACAAACACACACACGGATGGTCTACTATTTCCGGTTAGAACCGCAACCCACTGCGCGATTAGAACTACAAACATGAATAACAAGTGTTGAAAACTACAAACATGGCAGACGTGCGCGATCTGACTTACACAGGAGGAACAGCAGAGAGTGTTGTTAGTGTTGTTAGAGGTTATAATGCAGATGTTGTGAGTTAGAGGTTATAATGCAGATGTTGTGAGTTAATGGTTATAATGCAGATGTTGTGAGTTAGAGGTTATAATGCAGATGCTGTGAGTTAGAGGTTATAATGCAGATGTTGTGAGTTAATGGTTATAATGCAGATGTTGTGAGTTAGAGGTTATAATGCAGAAGTTGTGAGTTAGAGGTTATAATGCAGATGTTGTGAGTTAATGGTTATAATGCAGATGTTGTGAGTAAGAGGTTATAATGCAGATGTTGTGAGTTAGAGGTTATAATGCAGATGTTGTGAGTTAGAGGTTATAATGCAGAAGTTGTGAGTTAGAGGTTATAATGCAGATGTTGTGAGTTAATGGTTATAATGCAGATGTTGTGAGTAAGAGGTTATAATGCAGATGTTGTGAGTTAGAGGTTATAATGCAGATGTTGTGAGTTAGAGGTTATAATGCAGATGTTGTGAGTTAATGGTTATAATGCAGATGTTGTGAGTTAGAGGTTATAATGCAGATGTTGTGAGTTAGAGGTTATAATGCAGATGTTGTGAGTTAGAGGTTATAATGCAGATGTTGTGAGTTAGAGGTTATAATGCAGATGTTGTGAGTTAGAGGTTATAATGCAGATGTTGTGAGTTAGAGGTTATAATGCAGATGTTGTGAGTTAGAGGTTATAATGCAGATGTTGTGAGTTAATGGATATAATGCAGATGTTGTGAGTTAGAGGTTATAATGCAGATGTTGTGAGTAAGAGGTTATAATGCAGATGTTGTGAGTTAGAGGTTATAATGCAGATGTTGTGAGTTAGAGGTTATAATGCAGATGTTGTGAGTTAATGGTTATAATGCAGATGTTGTGAGTTAGAGGTTATAATGCAGATGTTGTGAGTTAGAGGTTATAATGCAGATGTTGTGAGTTAGAGGTTATAATGCAGATGTTGTGAGTTAATGGTTATAATGCAGATGTTGTGAGTTAATGGTTATAATGCAGATGTTGTGAGTTAGAGGTTATAATGCAGATGTTGTGAGTTAATGGTTATAATGCAGATTGT
>NW_026607412.1:0-31769 GCF_029890125.1 Rhinichthys klamathensis goyatoka
GGGTTGTCAAACTCCAAAAAGCATCATGAGGGTGAGTAAATGATGAAAGAATTGTCATTTTTAGGTCTTTACTAGGCCTTTAAGGATCTAGTTTTGAATGGTGATAGATCATGTTAGATCAGACAGCATTATAGACGAAGGAAAACATATTTCACAAAGGGGGCACACAAGGCAACCTCCAGCCACAGGCTCCCTACCTCTGAATAGGCCTGCTACAGTGGAGGGCTCAGACTGGAAGGGAGAGGGGTTTGGGAGATGCTGGACCATAGACGGTTGACCAAACGAGTCTGACAGGCAGGCGGGGAGAAACGACACAGCAAGCATTACAGACATAAAGACATTATAGATTCAAATTGGATTAGTAAAGAGCGTATTTAAATAGAAATATTAAGACAAAGCCATGTGCAGAAGGCAAACATCATCCAGCAGGGATGATCACAGGATAGTCCCTGTACACTGCTGTAGTGCCTCTATGTTTCCTGACAGAGGGGAAACATAGGTGGGATGGTTTGCCATCATGGTACCTGAGATTAAGTGCTCTATCCGAACAGTGCGTTTGTAATTGGTTGATACAGATGAACTTGAATCAATAAAGGGATTGTACTGATCTATGGTAAAAAAGGAAAAACAATCATTCACTTATAGCTAAAGCAAAAGTAGACTGAGGTGAAAACTGAAATGAAATATGATTTTCTAACAAACTTTTCTTGTTTCAGAATCAAGTAACGTCTATTTTTATGAATAATATATATTATGATTAGGGCTGTCAGATGATTCAAATATTTAATTGCAATTATTGTCCTTATGACAGGGTTCCACTCATGGGTGATATTTCACTAGTTGACCTTCGACAAATATTAAATTTCACCATACAAAGACTGAAAAAAGTGCATTAAATATTTCATTTTTAATATTTAAGAAATCACATGATTAATGCATCACCTTTGATAGCCCTACTTTTATATATACTACCATTCAAAAGTCTGGGTTCAGGGTTTTTTTCTTGGAAATAATTTATAACTTTTATTCAGCAAGGATATGTTAAATTGATCAAAGGTTACAGTAAAGGCATATTTTTTTTAATTGTATTTCAGTATATGCTGTTCTTTTGAACTTTCTATTCATCAAATAATCCTTAAAAAAACTCACGGTTTCCACAGACATTAAGCAGCTCAGCTGTTTTTGACATTGATAATAATAATAATGTGTTGCTAGTGCACCAAATCAGTAGCCTGACGTCGTCATACTCAGATTCTAGTCAGAATGTGAGTCTGATACTGCTCCACTGGGCTGTGATTATGGGGCGTGTTTCAACTGAACCAGGAAAGAAAATGCCTCTGCACTCAATTGGATCGACAAATGCCTTGATCGCGATTCTCTGTTCCTCTTTTAAAATGAATGCGCTGTCTACATCTTCTATAACAGACGCGGTGGCTGAATCGACACATCTAAATTCTCCAGCGGCAGTCATTCTTTGTTGTAAATGAATTCAACCCAAGCGCTCTTTGGTGACATTGATGATTACGTTACGGTTGATCATCTGTCCATCAACGTATAAAGCCCGCCCTGACAATTTGATTGGTCCGAACAGCTTTGGTTCGGGCATACTTGCTTCACAACAGATCCGACAGTTCAGACCAAACTTCCCATCCTCAAATATTGTGGGCGGGGTTAAGTTTGGCTGGCATCCAGTCTACCAAATCAGCATATTAGAATGATTCTGACGATCATGTGACCTTGGTGAGCGTAAGAGACTTCTTTCAAATACATTAAAAAAATCTTACTAACCCCAAACTTTTGCATAGTAGTGTATGTAACCTATTGTTTCTTTAAAGTTAGATGTTGGAAGTTGGGCAAAGTAATCTATTCAGTATGTAGTCTGCATCTTGCTTTTAACAAGCATTTAACATGCTTTTTTTAGGAGGGGGGGGGGGGGGGGTCTCACACTACCTACACCAACTTTAATTTCAGCTACCGAGATAAAACCTGTAATTAATTAAACAGCCCTATTTGAACAGAGCCAAAACAAAGCTCTGTGTCTACAATTACAGACTGCATTCTTACTCCGACGTCGAGTTCAACTGGACAGAACTTAATCAGAGGATTCCTGATTTGACACAACAGGATACTGTGCATGCGAAACGAGGGACTTTTAGCGACCAAAAAACTCAAACTAATAAAACACTTTGGATGGGTGGGTTGAAAGAAAGAAACTAAGGCATGTTTACCACCAAAAATCTCATGACCTGATGTCCTAGAGGAGAAACTAACACCATCTGATGACATAACGGGTAGATGAGCACCATCAACAACAACTTTGGTTAGGAAAGGGTTTAGGTTTGGAATGGAGTCATCTACAGCTTCAGAAGAAGAGAAAGGATCTGAGCAGGCAAAAGGAGAGAGAAAGAGTCGAATAGAAGGACATTAGGACGAGACTCAAGTTAACAGAGAAGACTACAGCATGCTGAATCTCTGACATGCAGTCACATGCAAAGGATCTCACCTCCCCATGCCGTGGCCACAGAGGGTCCAGGCTGCATGCCCGCCTGAAAGTTAGTCTGCATATTGAAGAGGTCGCTCTCCATCTTCAGAGCACTGAGTAACACAAAACAAAAACGGCAATTTAACCAAGAGAGTTACAGGTAGATGTATAAAGGGTACGTTTACACGACAACGATGTACTAAAAACGGAAAAGTTTGCGTCCTTTGCGTTTTTGAAACGTCTCGCGTCCAGACGACAATATTGTCTAAATGATACCCATTTACACAGATCTGCGGAAAAAAAAAGGAAATGCCAGGCCAGTAGTTGGCCTTGATGTCACTTTGTAAAGAAACTACTTGTCTGTGCACATACGCATTCTTCTACAGTGATCTCGTAATACAGATATGATATCACCGTTTTCACAATTTTGCGATTTTGTAGTTTACACAGAGACAATAACGGTATTATTTTCAAAAACTTGCACTTTGAATTGAAACACGTTTTTAAGTTTGCGTTTTCAGGCCCCCAAATCGACCTTGTCAAGTAAATGATGTCATGTAAACACCACCTAAGATACAGGTGTTTGTGCTGAAATTCGCCACACAAATTTGCTGCAACCATTTAGTGAATTTGCCCCTGGTCGAGCACAAACCATGCTTGTTTTTATATCTCAAGCCATACAGAAAAATATCTAGAGAATCACACTGGCTAACCCATTGGAGCAGCTGGGAGTGGAGAACAGGTCTATGGCAGGAGCTGTGCTGATGCATGCTGCTGTGGTGGAGACTGGAGAAGTGTCTGTCGTACCAAACGAAGGCCTCTTGGAGAGCTCCTTCAGCCTCTGTTCCTGATTACAAAGAGCACAAGCCAAGAAACCTTTTAGACAGGAAGGAGCCATCTCATTGGCATGTAGAATGACCAACCAACCACTTTTCATTCATTAGTGTGATGCTTAGGGTTGGATAATTTTGAAATCTGTGATAACAAGCAATTGTTAAAACAATTATCTGAATCCTTTTTTTTTTTTTTTTTTTTTTTGCATTAATGCAAAACATCCTCATGTCGTTCCTAACCAATAAGACTTTCATTCATCTTCGGAACACAAATGCAGATCTTTTTTGATGAAATCTGAGAGCTTTCTGTCCCTCCATTGACAGCTACGCAACTATCACTTTGACGCTTAAAAAAGTTCATAAAGAGATTGTAAAACTAATCCATATAAATTGAGTGGTTTAGTCCAAATTTTCTGAAGAGACAAGATCGCTTTAAATGATAAACAGATTGAATTTAGGCTTTTATATAGACATTCAGCAACTCACACACCAGTTGTGGTTACCAGAAGCTCAAGTATTTAAATTTTTGGGTGAACTATCCCTTTAAAAAAAAAAAAAATTGTCATACTTTGTCCCTTTAAGTGCAAAGATTTATGCTGAAACTGTCCAAAACGCTGTATTAACAGTTTTTTACTGTTTTATAAATGTAGACAGTCCTTTGCAAATTACAGCATTTTTAGAAAATATCAACTATTATCAACTATTAGCCAGAGATTTACTGTAAATTCACACACACACAAAATGACGTGAGTTGCATATATAACTAGAAAACAGCAATCCATAATTAACAGAACACACACAAAGAAAAAATACTGGAAATCCTTTTCCCCGGTGGGTGAAATTATTTTTGAAATGGGTCCTGTTGTGTACCTTTAGTGCTTTCAATCGCGCCTGCTCCTCCTCCAGAGCTGCCTGCTTTTCCCTTTCATCCACTTTGGTGAAAGACATGCCAGTGTTGGCCAGAGATGACACAGCATTGGAGAGTGTGCTTGCCCTACAAAAGTCGGGGAGAGATAAATTGAGTTTCTGCGAGTATGAGAGAAAATCACACTTGTAGTATATTGAACTACTGCATTTGTCAAGCACGCCGCTCTTATAGGTATAAATCTATCAAGAGATTCAAGACCCATCAACACAATGCATCTGTTAGCACTCATTCATTTGTATTCAGCTCTGAGCGTGACACATGAATGGCCCACCTGCTGGCGGCAGTGGAGTCCTTCACCTTCTTCCCTTCTAATGAAGCCAAGTGTTGCTCCAGGGCATCCAAAAGACTGCTGGGGGCCTAAGGGAATGCACAAACATTTACTCAAGAATAACCACCAATGAAAAGACAAAATAGCTTGACATTTATAGGCAATAAGAATTAAAAGGTGCAGAGGAGTGCAGAAAAGAGTGAGAAAAGTACTTACACACACTGTAAACTGAAGATGGACAGAAGGTGGAAAGATAAAGGGAAATACAGAATATAAAGGTGGTCTTGGTCAGACATAATGCATGAGTTTCAAAGCAGCTACCTGCCCTTATTTATGGCTATGATGTCATTTGCGCTAGATATATAATCTGTCCTTTTCAAGTGTCTGTTTAATTCATTCATGACTTATTCCTGAATGTTACTGTATATAACAACCCGTTCTCACTCCCAAGGCGTCAAATACTGTTGCTTGGGCAAAAGCCCTGCATGTCACAATGTAGATGCCAATAGTGAATAAACATTACTATCATCATTATCAATTTTTTTGCTAGCTGAAATATGTCCATGCTGTAAATTATACTGTATATAATTGAGTGAGAACCCGTTGCATATACTCTGAGTCAATATACTTATAATAGAATCATGACTCCCACAGTTATCTCTATAATTGCTATTCTCAAATCTCCACTGAGCCCATAACACCTTTATTTGCTGTAGACAGGGAAAAGTTAAGACAGAAAAGGTAAGAAATCTTTAGTGACATGCGCATCCTAATGAGCTGCATGCTTCTTTAAGTCGGAAATGCATTTGTGTAAGGTTAAGTAAAAAAAAGCAGAACAGCTTCAGAAAACACTCAGGATCGTTAATAATGCAGAAAGAGTGCAGGTGTTAAAGTCAGAATAAAAGTGCGGTCTTACCTGAGACAGGTCAGGTATGTCCCCACGGTCTATTCCCACCTGCTGTGAGGCGAGCAGAACAAATATGTTACATAACGCTCTTTTAATGAAGTACCTTGCCTCCAGAACAACACATGCGAATCTCACCTCTGCCACTTTGAGGAACTCTGAGATCCTGGTCATTCGGGTAAGGAATTTCTTGTAGATGTCCAAACCCTCTTTACACTGTACTTTTTTCATATCAAAGTACTTTTCTGTGAAAGGAAGATAAAGAAGCACCCATTACCAATCAGCACTATGCCGGTATTTGCATGTGTAGAAATGAAAATAGATCACACGGGTTATGTCACTTTTTTTCATATCAATTTAATCTGCAAATAGGATGAAAAAATTGCTACTGAATTTGACTTATTTTTAGACAGGGGGAAGTACAGGAAAAGGGAGGATATGCAATCAGGGCATGATGCAGGCTGAATCTGAACCTGCGTAACTGTAAGTACAACTTCTTGTGAGCATGTGCACTACTGCACCACAACTTTTTGTTAAATTTTAAGAGCTTACACATTCAAATCTTTCATGTACATCTTGCATTTAAAAGTAAAATGAGTGTATTTATACAATATGTGGTTTATTTATTTAGTATTGAGAAGAAAGCACCATGAAGAACCTACCCAATAAGTTTATTATCCCTTCATTGTAAGCTGCAAAAAGTCGGATGGAGTCTTTGAAAAGAAGCATGAAGGCTGCATTAATAACCCCATTGGTAAGTTCATTGGCATTGACCTGGGCAAACAGAAAAATGTATTCTCATAAACATGCCACATAAATGCTTTGCTGCTACAAAGAAAATATTAATGGCATAAATTCATAAGCCCCTTTCAGACATACAGTTTTTACTGGTAAATTACCGTTAGGAGTTCATTGTCACGGATGGGTGTGTAGATAGGAAGCACAAGGAGACGAGGAAATAACTATGAACAGGAATTTAATGAACAAGGCACTCAGGAGATGCACACATACCATAAGAACGTAACATATACAATAACCGACCAGGAGTGAGGGAGAACACTGGGTTTACATACACAGGGAATGGGTCATGGCAACAAGAAACAGCTGGGGCAAATTAACTAGACACAGGTGGAGGAACTGAACACAAACGAGGAGCGGGAAAACTGAGACACAGGACTAAACCAAAACACAGAGACGGGGAAAACTAAGAAACACAGGTCATACTTGTGACATTACCCCCCCCTCCAAAAAAGGCGCGTCCTCGCGCTGTACAAAATCCAAAGGGGTGGGAGGGTGGGCGCCCTGGAGGCTGACGAGGGTATAGTTCCACGGGAATAGAAAGCCTCCAGGGCGGACTAGGCTGTGGGTCTTGCCAAGGGGGAGCTGGACATGGACGTGGGCGTGGCCAAGGCGGAGCTGGATGTGGGCGTGGCCAAGGCGGAGCTCTCGGGTAACCGGGAGTCCAAGGTGGAGATGGACGAGGGCGTGACCACGGCGGAGCTTTCGGAACCTCTGGAGTCCAAGGCGGAGCTGGACGAGGGCGTGACCACGGCGGAGCTTTCGGAACCTCTGGAGTCCAAGGCGGAGCTGGACGAGGGCGTGACCACGGGGAAGCTTTCGGAACCTCTGGAATGCAAGGCGGAGCTTGACGTGGCCAAGGTGGAGCTTGATGTGGCTGTGACCACGGCGGAGCTTTTGGGACCTCGGGAGTCCAGGGTGGATCTATCCCTTCAGGTGACCATGGCAGTGCTGCCCCTTCGGGTGGCCATGGTGAAGGCGTATAGCCCCCCCCCAAAATTTTCTTGGGGAGAAGAACGGGTTTCAGCTCAGGCTCAGGAACAGTCTCTGGCTGGATGGCGGTCTCTGGCTGGACGGCGGTCTCTGGCTGGACGGCGGTCTCTGGCTGGACGGCGGTCTCTGGCTGGACGGCGGTCTCTGGCTGGACGGCGGTCTCTGGCTGGACGGCGGTCTCTGGCTGGACTTCGACGGGACGAGGTTTACTTGACTCGGCGGGACGAGACTCTGGAGGGCTGGTCTCGGCGGGACGAGACTCTGGAGGGCTGGTCTCGGCGGGACGAGACTCTGGAGGGCTGGTCTCGGCGGGACGAGACTCTGGAGGGCTGGTCTCGGCGGGACGAGACTCTGGAGGGCTGGTCTCGGCGGGACGAGACTCTGGAGGGCTGGTCTCGGCGGGACGAGACTCTGGAGGGCTGGTCTCGGCGGGACGAGACTCTGGAGGGCTGGTCTCGGCGGGACGAGACTCTGGAGGGCTGGTCTCGGCGGGACGAGACTCTGGAGGGCTGGTCTCGGCGGGACGAGACTCTGGAGGGCTGGTCTCGGCGGGACGAGACTCTGGAGGGCTGGTCTCGGCGGGACGAGACTCTGGAGGGCTGGTCTCGGCGGGACGAGACTCTGGAGGGCTGGTCTCGGCGGGACGAGACTCTGGAGGGCTGGTCTCGGCGGGACGAGACTCTGGAGGGCTGGTCTCGGCGGGACGAGACTCTGGAGGGCTGGTCTCGGCGGGACGAGACTCTGGAGGGCTGGTCTCGGCGGGACGAGACTCTGGAGGGCTGGTCTCGGCGGGACGAGACTCTGGAGGGCTGGTCTCGGCGGGACGAGACTCTGGAGGGCTGGTCTCGGCGGGACGTGACTCTGGAGGGCTGGTCTCGGCGGGGCGTGACTCTGGGATGATGGCCCACTTGGCAGCACGTATAGACATCAGCGGGGGTTCGGACACGCTGGAAATCATCCCTGGATGGCCATAAACGGATCCGGTGTCTGACCTGACAGTTGACACAAGTGCGGCGTTCAGATTCTCAGGCTGGGCGGGCGAGATGTGCACTGGCTCTGGATGGGTGGTTTCCTCTCCGTGAGTGTCGCAGGGCCCGACGGTAAATGGCGACCCATTATGGAGAAGCACCCACTCGACGAAAGTCTCAAAGTTCTCTCGAGGTCCCAAACCGGGTAGGTGTGCCTTAGTCTCTGCATTTAGGCCAGTGTGGAAGAAAACACTCAATGAGCGATCGGGGAAAGAGCTAAGGCATGCCAGGTCGAGATAAGCCGTGGTGTGAGCCTCGAGAGATTGCTGGCCTTGTTCCAGCAACATCAGCTGCATCGAAGCATTCATCGTTGATTTTGGGTCGGTTATTCTGTCACGGATGGGTGTGTAGATAGGAAGCACAAGGAGACGAGGAAATAACTATGAACAGGAATTTAATGAACAAGGCACTCAGGAGATGCACACATACCATAAGAACGTAACATATACAATAACCGACCAGGAGTGAGGGAGAACACTGGGTTTACATACACAGGGAATGGGTCATGGCAACAAGACACAGCTGGGGCAAATTAACTAGACACAGGTGGAGGAACTGAACACAAACGAGGAGCGGGAAAACTGAGACACAGGACTAAACCAAAACACAGAGACGGGGAAAACTAAGAAACACAGGTCATACTTGTGACATTCATGTGTGATCAGGACCTTTTCAAAAACACCAGTAAATTGGTTCTGGCAATTTACCCATATGAGAATTTGTAATATTACCAGTAAATTACTGGTATGATGCTGTGTGTGAAGTAACCGGTATGAGCATGTACAAGGTCAGAACGTGCTGATGTAAGAAGTTTGCTTTGGGCCAATCATAAAGCTCTGTTGGAGCTGTTTACGTTAAGTTACGTGCCTTTTAACTTTTTTTTGTATGGGTGCGTCTCAATCAGATTCCTAGTTCCGTAATCAGGGCATTGATCAGGAAGTCAACCATTTCGAAGGCTGTCTCAATCAAAATCCTTTAAGTGCACGGGGAGCATCGATGCTAACTATGTTCCCTTAAAAGAGGTTCTGAAGCGTGAAACAAATGACGTGAGCCAACTCACTAGACACAATGACAGTCATCAATAGAGTCATCAGTATCCCATGTGTAGAGAGCCAGGGTCCTCCTTACTGTCCCTACCAGTGCTTGAATTCGTGAACACAATATACGGATTCACGACTTTGGAAGCTAGGGAGCTGATTGAGGCGTACCCTGTGTAAACATGCGCTAGACGGACGTCTGACCGTTGTGCCGCCTCCACATCTCGTGCTCAAGTCTCTGCTTTCTTTCCCATTCATCAGTGCTGTGGCTCAGCAGTTATTGCGTACTATAGTAACTGCAATACTATAGTAACTGTTATGTGCCTCGTGTTTTTAAAAGCAAAAACTGTGTTCTGTGTGATCATCCCCTTAAAATAGTTTTTACTAAAATGAAACTAAAGTGCTGATCTCTTCATCCAGATCGATGAAGAAAACAGCTCAGCGTTTAAAGGTCATTTTCAATGATTGACATCACAGAGTCTGATGTGTGACTGGTTTCTTACTGGTAAAAAGACAGAACGCCGTTGCTTTTGTGAACAGCACATGTGTTCATTTAAGTCGTTGTGGTAATTTTACGGTAATTTACCGGGATTGCTGTGTGAAAGGGACTATAAGCAAAATGCATATGTAGATCAGCTGTCAGCTTTCAGCATTCTAACTTACATTGAAGTCAAGGAGGGCATCCATCTGGTTCTGTATAATAGGGATGGTTTTAAGGAGCTTCTCTGTGTTCATGGTTCTCATCACTCCGTCCACCCTTAAGGAGAAGATTTTAAAATATAGGTCAAATGACATTGGGGGATCAGTGCATGGAGGTTTAGTGGATGATCCAGTGCAATGACTTCAAACATTTAACGCAAGCGCTTCAAAACTAGTGCTGCTGCACAAATCCCCTTAAATGATTTAGAACAAAAACTACAGCTAAGGCTAAAAAAATCATTGTATCGAGTGAACAATTTACTGGCCAAATGAATCACTGTTGGAGTTACATAATGCACTTAATGCAAAAGTCAGCATGCTAAAGAAAGCAGGAACTAGAAACTACCTTCAAAGTTGTATTATAAAATGTATTAAAAAAATGTCCTACCCACGCTTTACTTTCGTGAAGTCAAATGCCACCTGTCGATACGATACGGCCTTCTCATTCAGATATCGACTATACCTCCGAATGAATGTTGACATATCGTAACCTAGGAAGACACCAATAAAGATGACTGTTAAGAAATAAATTATTTAAAAAATAATAAATGAATATAATGTTATAAATATTATAAAACTAATTCAATTAATTAATGTAAAAAAATTTTTTGGAATGTTTATTAGTCAAATAGCGCAATCATATTAGAATGAAGCCTCTGTAGAGTGTGAAATAAATGTGTATAGTTCAATACTGTACCTTGTAGGCCACTTTTGTCCAGGAAATTACTGAGGTTGAATAAGGTGTTCCTTGAGGCCAAGTACTGAATAAATCGCTGGAACCAAAGTGATAAATTAAAAGATGTTTAATGCATGCAATTATTTGCAGATCTTAACTAGTAGCTTGATTAAAAAGCAGACAGATCTCCCACAGTCACGCACCTCGTTCCCATAAACCATGAGGTGGTGTGTTGTGATTAGGGACTTAAAGACCACCACCCAACTGGTGTTGGTGGTTCTCTCGAACAAAGAGTCTGCCAGCTGAGGAATGTTCACATTCATCTCATTGGTACAGTGTATCAGGTCTACAACAGAAACAGAGGTTTCCATTAACGATTGGCATTAATAACTGGGTGTACAGGCAAGAATCGAGTCAACAAAACAGACTGCAATGGTATAGAGCTTAAAATGTAATAAACAACAGGATTAGCATGCATTTATAACAAAAAAAAACAGTAAAATAATAATATGTGGAGAGTCCACATAAATAAGCATTACGCAGGAACTGTGCAGGAATTCCACAGCCCACTATTAACTGCTGGTGGACTTTGTTGATGGATGTTTATGCACTTCTGCAAATATGCTTTAGGGGAATGACATTTTTGTGGTGTAGTATTCACATAGATGCTGATGTAGTGCAGTTTCTGATGGACTTCTTCTTTCTGTGAATGAATGAGGTTGACTTCAATCGTGTGGTTGGTTGGTTTGGTGTGACACAGCTGCCTCCACAGAACTGCCAATTTTGATTCACTCCTACTCCTGAGAAACAAAGCCCTCACCACAAAAGATGTCAACTAAAATGTTTAGAATCAGATCATTTAATCTGTTCTATAGCTATAGGCCTATCTGGTGAAAGAAGTTAATCTTTGGTTGGTGGAAAGGACCATAAATAGTAACCATAATTTATGTGATATACTGTAACTTGAAGGGATCGTTTACCCACCAAAATAATGTAAAAAACGCATCATGACTTTCTTCTGTGGAACATAAAACACATTTTGAGAAAATGTCAAACAATGGATGTTTTGTCCATACAATGGAAGTCAGTGGGCAACAAAACTGATATCAACATTCTTCAAAACAGTGTATCGCTGAGATACTGTTATAGTTGTTATTCATATTTTTCATTAGTTTTTGTTAGTATGTTTTCTGTTTTTATTTTAAATACAATTATAGAAATTTTGTTGTGTTTTTGTGTCATTTTTATCAGTTAAATATATAGGTTTTTATTCATATTCCAGTTATTTTAGTTCATCAATTTAAAGCTGCAGTCCATAACTTTTTTGGGTTAAAAATTATCCAAAATAAATGTTTACACATAACCCGCCAGTGTTCAAAACTCTCTGCTTGCCTTAGCTCGATTCAAAGCGGTAAGCTTGTAATAATGTTTTTAATTCCAGTGGTACTGGTGGATTTCACCCGGAGATTCGAGCATGTCTTTGCGTCATTACGTCACATCTGTACACATAAAGAAGGAGCCCTGGCTAGAAGGCTATGTTGCGAGTGAGGATGCTGGAGGTGGAGATTTTCTAGCCTTTTCTCACTGCACTTGATATAATTAAACTTATCAATTTGATGGCGGATCCAGAAAGGTTCAAACGAAAATCACCAGTGACAACTGGAGATTCACCCGTTGTAAAATGCAAAAGACCACCATGACTTCGGAGTGGCTACGGGAAAAAAGAGACTGCAACATTGGATTCATCCGCGCTGTGCCGTGCCGAGGCACAACCCACGCAAAGATTGATAATAACTGCAATTGCAGATTTTGAACAGAGATGGCAACAAAGAGGAAAAACTACGGACTGCACCTTTAAACTAAATACAAATTAGAAATGTTACCTTAGCTTTAAGGTTTTTTATATTTTATTTCAGTTAAAGATTATTTTGTTTCAAGTAGTTTTATATGGTTTTTGTTAACTACAGTATAATAACTGCTTAAAAATATCTTCTTTTTTGTTCCAAAAAAGAAACAGTCACACAGGTTTGCAACAACATGAGTGTGAGTAAATCATGACAGAATTTTCATTTTTGGCTGAAATACTGTTCAGTTTACCTGCATTCAAATAGACCGTTGGTTAAAATTACAGAGGCATCTTTAGTTATCATAAAGTCTCAGATGAAGACAAAAAAAGAGAGAAGTTTCTACAAAAATTATTCTGTAAAAAAAAAAAGACATGAAATTCAGTTCCCTCACTAAACTAAAAGGTCAAAGCTAGTGGGGTGAAAGGTGCGAATGGGTCCAGCGGGCAGACAATTTTATTTTCCTTTTTAAAAATCCTAACTACAGTCCTTCAAACATGTCATAGCTTGTCTTATAACGCTGTAAGAACATAATGAAAGAATAGTCAGGCCTGGCTGAGACAGACGTAAATAGAGATCTATTCTGAAGCACAGACTTACTAGACTGGCACTAGACAAGCAGTTCTTAAAGGGTTAGTTCACACAAAAATGCCTAATTAACCCTTAAGACTTCCGTTCATCTTTGGAACACAAATATTGATCTTTTTGATGAAATCTAAGAGCTTTCTGTCCCTCCATTGACAGCTACGCAACTACTACTGTGACTGTGACGCTTCAAAACATTCATAAAGAGATTGTAAAACTAATCCATATGAATTGAGTGGTTTAGTCCAAATTTTCTGAAGAGACAAGATCGCTTTATATGATGAACAGATTTCATTTAGGCTTTTATTCACATATAAACATTCATCAACTCACACATCAGTTATTAAACAGAAGCTCAAGCATGTTTGCTTGACGTGCGAAAACCAATGAGGTTCATTCTCGTGTTACGCAGCACGTTTGAGCTTCCGCAAGAATCAATGAGGTTTGTTCTTGTGCATCAAGCAGGTTCGGTTGAGCTTCTGTTTATCTTCACTGATCAATGTTTATATGTGAATAAAAGCCTAAATCTGTTGGAATAAACCGTTCAAATTAGCCTGGTTAAAACCAGACCATTCTCAGTTGTAACTGAGTTATGGTCTGGCAAAGCGTCATAGACCAATCATTTCCAGAGGGGCGTCACCAACGGACGTCGCGGACAGACCTAAAACCAATCAGAGCGATGAAGGAGATGACGTATGCAGAGCGACGGAGAAACATCTCCGAGTGTTGTTCTTTGCTCGGTTTTTAACAAAAAGGAAACGTTCAAATCGCTTAAAACAGATGCGATAGCTGATTCGAACGAGTGATGTTCGACGGCGGCATCCATCTTTGTAATGTAGGCTACAAAATCTGCTTCAAAATCCCAGCGCTGTCGTCATCGTGTAAAGCCCGCCCCAACGTTTCTGATTGGTGCCTCGATTTCGACGGATTGGAAATGGGCTTGAATGAGCTCTTTGCCAGACTAACTTTCAGAGCAAATCTAAATTTGCCGGAAGTTGTCTGGGTTTTCCCAGGCTACGTTCAAATCATATGGATTAGTTTTACGAATTATTAACTTTTTTATGAACTTTTTGAAGCGTCAAATTGGTAGTTGCGTAGCTGTCAACGTAATGACAGATTTCATCAAAAAGTTCTTTATTTGCGTTTCGAAGATGAACAAAAGTCTTGCGGGTTTGGAACGACATGAGGGTGAGTAAATAATGACAGAATTTTCATTTTTGGTGAACTATCCCTTTAAAGAAGAATATACACAGCATTTACTGACATCATCTGTGGGTTTGTAACCAACTGGACATGATAATCAAATCCAAATGAACTTCTAACACAAAACACCTTCCTTACAATAACCTGTGCACAACATGTTTCTCGTGCAAGAAAAACAACAGCACTGATTTATTTCTCCCCATTGAGCATAATATGGAATTAACATTTAACCAGCATTAACCAGTATGGCAATGCAGAGGAGGTCTAAACGAGGTCGTAAACTATATTAAGAGCATTTAAAAAGCATTTAAACATTTATTAATATTATTATGGAATCAAACTTAATGGAAATACACGTATCCTTGCTTACATACAAACAACAATATTGCACATATACACAGTCCTGCTTCAATACAGCTGAAAGTGATTCAATGTCAGTTTGTCATAAATGGCCTGTATTTCCAATATTATTATCAGGAGTCTGTCTAAGCACATTAGCTTAGCACAGCCTGGGCCTGCCCATTGTACAATAGCCTAAAATCGTAGCCATAACAATCAAAGCAACAGCTGTACACACGTTCATCCTCGCAATTTCATTTTAAACACAGCTGCTGATACTTACAATCCAAGTGTTTCTTTTTAGGGCCCATTATTTCGTGCGTTGTTGCCTTGCAGACAGTTTTGGAAACGGCTGATCCAGTAACGCTATGCTGAGCAGCAGTTATCCTGTCTGTAATGCTCTGCCCAGACATTTTCAAAGCTTTCCAGCTATCAAGAATCCAATAATATGTATGATGAATATTGAAATTCAAACTGCTACTAAATAGTGTTCACAGTTCCCGGCCGGTCGACCTCCTGCCGTACGATACTTGTATACGGGGGAGACAAAGATTGGTCGGACAAGAGGAGGCAGATGGGAAGCCTTGCACACAGTTATCCGCTGCGCGAGACGATGATGAATCCAGAAATGATGTTAGCGAATATCCCGCGCGGAATTCTTACATTGTTACGGGTTTCAATCGCGCGCTGTAAAGGCTCGTGACTCATCTCTCATATCTCGGACACTAATCCCGCCGTTCAACCGCCGCCTGTTTTATTCGTGTAAGCCCGCAGGATTGAAGAGCAGCGAAGGCAAATGGCGGGCCTGTGCTGTTCCATGAGAGCTGGAGGAATATAGGACGCTGACCGCTGATGCTGCTGATCCAGGATCAGGCTGAACACCTTCATTACAGATGCACTTGGAATAAAGGGACAATCAACAATTCGTATCTTTTTCCACTTGGTGACAGTTTAAAGTTTGATATTAGTTCAATTTATATTTGAATATCTTAACATTAAAAAAAAAAAAAAAAAATATATATATATATATATATATATATATATATATATATATATATATATATATATATATATATATATATATATATATATATATATATATATTTATTTATTTATTTATATTATACATCTCAGTAATTACTAAATGCCTATAGGTAAATAGCAATTAAATGCAACAGTTCATATGTTCCTGATTTTTCAAGTGGCGGGTCCTTTGCACAATTTTTTATTAACATGTTTCCTTTTTTTAAGGCTGAACCATGCAATTTTGTTGAAGGCAGTCCTTTCAGGTGTGGTTCGAAATTCGAATATAGGTGAATATAGTGTGTGTGTGTGCGTGTGTGTGTGTGTGTGTGTGTGTGTGTGTGTGTCATTTTATATACATTGTTGCTTCTTCCATTTTTTTGCAAAATGTGTTATTGCTTATCACTTACAGTGGGTCACTCATCACTCAAGTTATATAAAATAGCCTATTATTCATATATTGATTGAAAAATCGTTAGGCATATAACTCATAGCAGGTGAAATATGAAAAGAGGACCTATATATTTGTGTATGGTAATGTACATGCAAACATGTATGTATGTCAAAAGTCAAGGTATTTATTTGTCATTTGCACAATTAACTCTGGGGAAAACTGGGGATTGAAATGCTTGTGACGAGGCTCAGACATAGGCTACAGTAATTTTAACTTGACCAAATTCACAAATTTAGTAGATATACATACAAACATAGTATATATGTATGGTATTATGTGTGTAGTGTGTGTAGGCCTATATACACACTCACTCACTGGCCACTTTATACACCTGTTCAACTGCTTGTTAAAACAAACATCTGACATGTAACAGCAACTCAATGCATTTAGGCATGTAGACATGCTCAAGATGATCTGCTGAAGTTCAAACTGAGCATCTAAATGGAGAAGAAAGGTGATTTACTACGTGACTTTGAAAGTGGCATGGTTGTTGGTGCCAGTCGGGCTGATCTATTTATTTTTAGAAACTGCTGATCGACTGTGATTTTCACGCACAACCTTAGGGTTTACAGAGAATGATCTGAAAAAGAGAAAATATCTATTGCAGTTCTGTGGGTGGAAATGCCTTGTTGATGCCAGAGGTCAGAGGAGAATGGCCACTGACCTCTGATCATGACTGGTTCGAGCTGATAGAAAGAACTCAAATAATCACTTGTTATAACCGAGGTATGCTGAAGATAATCTTTGCTCTGAACGCACAACACATCGAACCTTGAAGCAGATGGGCTAGCAGCAGACAAACGCACCGGGTGCCACTCCTGACAGCTAAGAACAGAAATCTGAGGCTAATTTACACGGGCCCACCAAAATTGGTCTGAGACCTGGTCCGATGAGTCTCATTCAGATGGTATAGGATCAGAATTTGGTGTAAACAACATTTTTTTGAACATGACAAAAGTTCACTGTACTCAAATGGCCTCCACAGATGTTGTTTAAATGGAGATTCACATCATGGATGCTCAGCTGACAAATCTGCAGCAACTGCGTTATGCTGTCATGTTAATATGGATCAAAATCTCTGAGGAATGTTTCCAGCACCTTCTTGAATCTATGCCTCCAAGAATTAAGGAAGTTCTGAAGGCAATGGGGGTCCAACTAGGGCTGGGTATCGATTCAGATGTTCCAATTCGATTCGATTTCGATTCGCAAGCTCTCAATTCAATTCTATTTCGATTCTAAATTTGAATTTTGATTCCCGATTCGATTCCTGATTTGACTCAATGAATATAGATTTAATACAAATCCTATATATAGAATTAAATAAATATTTAGAACTATATTTAAAAAAAAAGAAAAGTTTACAAGTGGTTAATTAATAAAAAGAAATTAAGAGCCACAAACCTTTATATTATAAACCTCTTTTTATTTTAGATACACTTGGGTAGGCTACATTAAAACAGAACCCAACTGTATAGTGTGTGTGTGTGTGTGTGTGTGTGTGTGTGTGTGTGTGTGTGTGTGTGTGTGTGTGTGTGCGCGCGTAGGCCTTCTTTCTACTTTTATAGTTTTATATATATATTTTACGATTATTGTCCTCAGACCTCGTTATACTGTGTGGTTTTAGTGGTGGTGAGGGATAATGTAGCCTAATGTTATAAAATTTGACAAAATGAAGAGGAATAAATCAAATGAAATGGTTAAGAATGTTGAAAATGTAGTGATCATTATTTTAATTTCAAAGAGGATTTTATTAATTTTCTCTAATAGGAAACTTCAATATGAACTTTGATGAACTAAATTGAGTTAAACACCTGAATCAATTATTGCAATATTTAATCTTCTAAATAATAATGTAGTTCAGTAGCCTACTTAAAAAAAAAAAAAGAAAAAAAAAGATTGCATGTTTGGCTATGTAACCAGCGGTATGCCTGTTAGTAATCAGTTAAAAGGATAGTTCATCAGACAGGAAATTCTGTCATTTATCCACCCTCAAGTTGTTCCAAACCTGTATGAATTTCTTTCTTCTCCTGAACACAAAAGAAGATATTTTGAAGAATGTTGGTAACCAAACAGTTGATGGACCCCATTGACTTCCATAGTATTTTCCCAATTTCCCAGGTTTGGAACAACTTTAGGGTGAGTAAATGACGACAGAATTTTAATTTTTAGGTGAACTATCCCCAAGCACTCACAGCTATGCGCCACTTGATCTGAACACTAGAGGGCGCGGTCGAAGCATTATGCCGATGGCACCGGAGATGCGCCTGTGATGCTACATTTAAAGATCATTTTCTCTCCCTTTTATGTGAGAGATAAAACATAGGCCTATTTATGTTTAATTTATAATTAGTTTAAAACATTGCGATCTATGAAACGTTTTTTTAAATGACTAAACCAATGAGTTTTAATCATATAGCCCACGGAACAACAAAACCGTTCTTAATTTCTTTCCTTCTGAGCAATGAGCAGCTGATGAGAAGGCCTAATGACTTCAATTGAAATAATGTAATTACATAAATTTACATTTAATTTAAATAAAATCACATTCCGTTTTAGCAGCCTATTCACTCATGCTTTTCCCCTCTTGTTGAGAACTATTTTGTGATTTAATTATACAAGCATCTTAACAAATAAAACTGTTCTATACCTTTAATAAATAAATAGCCTACTTTTGCTTCAAAAAACAAAACATAATAATATTGTAACATAGGGTCCAACATCAGTAAGCTTGGATGACCTATAGCTGCATCGCTTGTCTTCCTTTGAAACTTTAGTCACATTTCAAAGGTATTATAATTTTAATACAAACAAAACCTGAATGACTAAAGTCCCTTGCTATCAGTTGTTTCGGATAGTTTTCACTCTGTGTGAGTGGGCCAAGTAAGTGTAGTGTACATAACTTTAAAAAATAGATAGCCTATAAAAATAAAGGTTCCAAAATGGGGTTTTCACAGCAATGCCAAGAACCGTTTTTGGTTCAAAGTTCTGTCATGAAACTCTAGATGGTTCAGGCTGATAGGTCCTTAACTCAATCTGCTTGCAATTATTCTCTATTGGGCACAGCTGATTGGTTCCTGCTGTATCAGTAGCCAATGAGCTCGCTGCTCAACCTTCAAATACTTGGTCAGCATTTTCTAGCAGTTGCAGCGCACTTTCAGAAACCCTCCACCTTCCCCAGCTCCACCTTTATAGTTCTACTACGGGCAATTCATGTACACTATATTGTACCGCAGCAGCATGTCTTGCTCACAGCAGCGTATCGTGTATGTATTGGCAGTAGCAAGTCCTGTACTTTCTCTGTATTCCTGTACTTTTCTTTCATTATTATGCAATCAAATTAGAGGATGTTTATTTCTGTATCCGGTTGATCTGAGTATAAAAATGTATCTGAAGAGGATGTGAACTGCTTGAGTTATTATACTGTGTGCGCTGTATATTCTTATATATATTTTTACACCTGTGCTGTGTAAATATGTAACTTTGCAATTTTAACTCAGAGAACGATTAAATGATAAACACTACAAATGATTGTATGAGAATATAGGCTACGGTGTCCTCTCAGCTCTGACCTCACCAGCTGCTCAGAACATCAATCACTAAAAACAATGTCATCTAATCCTTCACGATGAATCAGAGCACATGGCCTCCTCACTACTGTACATCTGGGTCATTCCATGGGCGGGTGTTGTAAAATACAGTAGATGGTTGTGGTTTCAGGATTTATTCTTCATTTCAGGTTAAAACGGCCATTTGATCCCATTTTGCCTGAATAGTAGCCCTGTCAAATATATTTGATTTCAGCACGGTTCACTGCAAGATTCTTCATATCCATCCCCTATGAAATTATTGAAACCTTTTTGTGACAATTAGCATCTCAACAAATTGAATAGGGCCTAGGAAATTATATTGTGGTCATATTATATTATACATGATTAATTAAATAAATATTATTAATTTTCACAGCATTCTAGTAAATCATTGGGGCCTTTTTTATTATAGATTGTATTATTATATTATTTAGGATTCCAGGCTAAAAAAAAATGTAAGGCTTACACCGTAAGTGACATGAACAATTGCAATTATTTGTATGTAATTAGAGTATATATTTTAACAACCTGCTTGCAATCAATAAACACTACTGTTCTAAGGTTTGCGGTCAGTAATATTTTTGTTTGTATGGTTTTTTTTTTAAAGACATTAATGCTTTTATTCAGCAAGTACTCTTGTCCGCTTTTAAAAAAAGAATTATTGCTGCATTTTAGTACATTTTAATACATCTCACTGTTAGTAAAATATGAACTGATTAAATGAGAGTATTAGACATGTTAGCTATTATCTATTAGCTGCTATTTAATGTAAAAAATGGGCAGTTTGTGATTGTATCTTCATTTAGTGCATCAGTGTGTCTGGTTGAGTGAAGTGCGAGGAACCGGGAGGCCAGAGTGACAATAACAGCACACTCGCTATCAACCCTGATGGACTGACAGAGAGAATAGGCCCTTTAGTCACTTCAGCCGCCGATGAAAACATAATTCCTGCCTTCAGTCCCACACTGAGTTCAGACATTATTGAGCGATGACAGAGACAGATCAAGCCATGAGGAGACGAGTGGGAAATCGTAAAAGCGGCTCATGTTTCTGCCTCCATAAAAAAGATTTGTTCAGCGCATTGAGATTGTGATGGATTTTCCCATGTTGTCCAGGACAGCTCTTTTTGTTTAAGGCTTCTGATAATGGCTCATTGTTTTGGCTGCAGTAGAGGCCCGTGGTGCGGGCGGCCCTGTGGAGATGCCAGGCTGCCCATTCACTCACCGGCAGCAGGCCGAAACGCATGGAGCGCAGCTCACCTGCATCAGGGGACTGAGGTAATGGGGGGATCTCAACACTTTATGCCATCATATTGTTAAGACAATAAACATTACTGTTATTCCAGTCGTTATTTTAGTCATGACTGAAGTTTTGATATGGCAGAAAAATGTCTGTTTTCCTTCCTTTCCAGGTGTTGAAATGGAGTGGATATGTGTTCCTCTTCTGCTTTTCAGTGGGATTCATTTAGCTTTTACACAATTCAATGGATTCAACTGTGATCCAAACCACCACAGCAGATTCCCTGGTAAGAAATTGAGAGCCAGAATGTATATGTTGCAGAATGTAAACAATAATACACTACTGTTAAAAAGTTTGGGGTCAGTAAGATTTCAGAAGTTTAGGGTCAGTAAAAAAATTAATACTTTGCAGTAAGGACGCATTAAATTGTTCGAAAGTTGACAATAAAGACATTTATTATGTTACGGGGGAAAAATAAAAACTGTTTGACATTTGACAAAAAAACATTTGTATATCATTTAATAATAATAATCAGCATATTAGAATGGTTTCTGAAGGATCATGTGACACTGAAGATTGGAGAAATGATGCTGAAAAATCTGCTTTACCATCAAAGGAATAAATTACATTTTACATTGTAATAATATTTCACAATATTACTGTTTACTACTGTATTTTTTTATTCAGCCATGATGAGCATTAGAGATTTCTTTCAAAAAATAAAAAAATCTTACTGACCCCAAACTTTTAAACAGTAGTTTAAATAAATCACTTAAAAGAAAAATTCAAAACAATAAAAACTATTTATTGTTCTATATAAATAATTTGTTTATTAATTCCTTATATTAGAGCATTCTTTTATTTTATATAGTGGGGTCCAAAAGATGGATTCTGCACTGGAAATCTGGGATTTACAATTTAATTTAAACCTGGACATTTTAGGAATTTGAAAATTTTTCAAAATTAGAAAAATATGAAAAATTAATTTGAGACATCGAATTGAAATGAGAAATGTTATGATGTAAAATGAATAAGTATTTCTAGCTCCAAAAGGTCAGAGATGTTCTTGCTTGTGGAGTTCAGGGAGCTTGTCATTAAAGCAAACACAAGATTTTATTTAATTCATAGTTATTCATTGCACTTAAATTGTCATGCTGATAATATAATAATAAACCCCACTGTGGAGATGCCATATCATTTATTTACTTGTTATGTTGTCTTTCCCTCAAGGCGACAGAGATATCAGTGTATACTGTGGTGTTCAGACAATCACACTAAAGATTAACCTCTGTCCTGTGCTGTACTCTGGATACACTGATGCCGACCTGGCACTGAACGGACGTCATGGAGAAGTCCATTGCCGAGGCTTCATAAACAACAACACTTTCCCCACAGCTGTGCTCTTCAGTATCAGCCTGAGCACACTGGAGGCCTGTGGGAACACGCTGGTGGTAAGGGATGCATTCACTTACACACGTATCATGGTTTTATTGGGGGGGGGGGTATGTACTATGTGAATACCATGGTGTATGAATAATTATGCAATACCATTGAACTGTGTATCTCAACTTCCACCAGCTTCACTGGTGGCTATTCCAGAAGCTATTCTGTTTGTTTTAATACTTGTATTAGGCTACATGTTGCGTCCCGTTGCTCAAAAGGGATGCAACAAATGGTGGCTCATCCGGGATTTAAACATAACATGTTTTAACCCGTGGTTTCACAGACAAGCCTTAAGATTAGTCCCAGACTAAAATGCATGTTTGAGCTGTTTTAACTGAAACATCTTGCACTGATATATCTTAAAATAGGTCAGTGCCATTGTTTTGTCTCACACCAATGTTTTTTTTCTAAGGCATGTTTATAAAAGCTATTTTAATGTCCTAATTGAAGGCCTAATCCTGGCTTAATCTAAGCCCTGTCTGTGAAACCGGCATAATTTTTAACCTCAAGAACAAAACAATTAGATTTTCCTAGTGAAAATAAGATTTACATTTAGGTAACATATTTAAATCTATCTGTGTTCAGGTTTCTACAACTCAAGGTTTCAATGCTTATGGGAACATCTCTATGGTGCAGATGGGGAATATATCGGGCTACATTGACACCCCAGACCCTCCAACTGTCATCAGTTACCTGCCAGGTCTGCAGTATAAATTCAGCTGTAGTTATCCTCTGGAGTACCTGCTCAACAACAGCCAGCTGGCATCGTGAGTCAGTTATTTCTGACGTGACAACCTACTTCCCTCTTCTATGGTTCTACAACTATTTAAGTCCAAGTAAAAAGTGATTTGCTGATATTTTCTGCAGTGAATACACAGTGATAATGTCTTGTTCTGATCTCAACCTCCTTTACCAGCTCATCTGCTGCGATATCAGTGAAAGACAACAATGGCACTTTCCTGAGCACACTCAGTTTGGTGCTTTACAATGTGAGTGATCTCTGTAGATATAAATAAATTTTAAAGTACGGGTTTGTAAAGCAATAAAATAAATATTTATCATACATTTGTTGTTCCAAAACTATATTGTCATGAGATCACAGTTAATTAGCTGTTACAACGTTTTAAAAAAAATCTTCTTTTATTAAATTGTATTTATTAAAAATTGTACTGTTTATGATTGTATAGTAAAGATTAATGAAAATATTTCAAATTAAATTATAGTATTTGGCTTAAGACTATAAACAATTTTCCCTTAGGATCTATTAATGTCACTTTCATATTGTAAATGTGTATGTAGTTCTCAAAGTTAAATTAAAACGTAAAAATGGCATGTTTGTGTAATGAAGAATGGCTTAGACCGCCATTACAGTATAGCTAATTTTCTTTCTCATATTTTAAAGGATTCAACATTCAATCAGTTGATCTCTATACCAATGTCTGGCCTGTCCTTGAAAACTCGTGTGTTTGCTGCAGTTAAAGCTACAAATCTGGACAGGAGGTATATCATGCAGAGAAATTAAATCTTATTAAAACACACTATTCATTTTATTTTTTTTATAAAATGATTTCATATCATAATGTTTTAGTTATCTTGTGTAAAGACAGGTTACTAGAATAAATTGTGACATAGTACTAGTAGTGTGAGATTTTGTGAGGAAAAATGAATTAAAATATTCTCTTCTTGGGTAACTATTCAGATCCTGAGCCCCTATTAACTAATTCTTTTTACTTCTTGAGATTAGAGATTCAATTCCCATTAATAGCAGAAATGACTGTGTTTTCCCCACAGGTGGAATGTTCTGATGGATCACTGTTACGCCACCCCCTCTGGGAACCCTAATGATGAGATACGCTATGACCTTTTCTTTGGGTAATTTAGTATTTTCTGAAATTATGTGCGCATTAACTCGGTGAGTCCTCATTACCTGCTCAACTGACTACTATTCAATGCACAAAGGCCTTTTAGAGGAAATGATTTGTGTGTGTGTATGAGTGTGTGCGCGTTTGCGTTAGTGTTTGTTTGGGTATAACTGAAGATAATCAGTTTATCAGCAGATCTGATGTTTAAAGAGGCCTTATTTTTGGTGGTGGGGGTTTAAATAGGTGCTACAAGGATCCACAGACAACTGTTTTTGAGAATGGAAAAAGTCAAATGGGCCGCTTTGCATTTGAAGTCTTCCGTTTTGTGAAACATAAGAACCAGAAGATGTCCACTGTGTTTCTGCATTGTGTGACAAAGCTGTGTCGAGCAGATGACTGTGGAATACTATTGCCGGTAAACAGTCTTAATGCTGAAATATTTTATGGTTAATAATGTATTTTAGGTGTCTTAACTGAATGAGAGCACTGACTGTAATACCTCTCGTGGCAGATCTGTGGAAATCGCAGGAGGAGAGACACTGTGGATGAGAATGCAGTATCAGGTTCATCCTCAGGGGATGCCGTCATAACCGCAGGTCCCATAATCACTAGGAGTGGTAAGAGCCCTCAATCTCAGCTTTATAGTCTGTTTCATGCACTGAAAAAAAGACAAATAAGATTTACTTACTTTCTACGTTTTTGTTGGTGTTATAAGTAAATCATATTTAACTATTAATGGTCTAAAAGTAAGTAAAATCTTGTGCTGCTTAATATTTTTCTGGGACTGTGATACATTTTTTTCAGGATTCTTTAATGGATGGAAAGTTCAGCATTTATTTGAAATAGAAATCTTTTGTAACATTATTTAATGTCCTGGCTGAAGTATAAATAAAGAAAAAAAGACTTACATTTTGAATGATAGTGTATATACAAACGTTGAATAGTAATATTTCAAACAGTCATATAAAGCATATATTTTCATTTCTGTGAGACAACATCAGCTTATAATATATGTCTGAGACACAAGAGATGCAGACAATCTCACAGACCTCAACATTTGGTACACAAGGAATGATAACACCAACAATCAATAAATAATTTTTTCTAAGCGTGACAACAAAATCAATAACATGGTGTAAACCAAACTGTAAAACCATGCCACCTAGTTAATTATTCATGCCGCAGTGCATGCTGGAAGTAGATTTACATCTTTTTACACCTTTGTATCTATTTTTCCTCTCAATAACAAAATAAACACTACGAATTGACAGCAGTGAGAAAACAGCAGTTAAAGGATTAGTTCACTTTTAAAAAAACTTTTGCTAATAATTTACTCACCCCCATGCCATCCAAGATGTCCATGTCTTTCTTTCTTCAGTCGAAAAGAAATTAAGGTTTTTGATGAAAACATTCCAGGATTTTTCTCCATATAATGCACTTTGCTGGGCACCAAACGGTTCAAAGTCCAAAAGACAGTTTCAGTGCAAACTGCAAACTGTTCAAAGGGCTTTAAACGATTCCAGACGATGAATAAGGGTCTTATCAAGCGAAACGATCGGTCATTTCAAAAATAAATAACAAAGTTTAAGTTTAATAATGTCAAATGCTCGCCTTGCTCTGTTCTGTGATGCACGTTCGTGACTCTCCTGTTCGAACTCGTTCATCAAAATGAACAAATCTTTTTTCGAGTCATTTGGTTCATTTAACGAACGAAATGAACGAATTGACTCGGAAAAAGGTTCGTTCATTTTGATGGACGAGTTCGAACAGGAGAGTCACACAGAACAAGGCAAGGCGAGCATTTGAGCTTATAAAACTTAAACTTTGTTATTTATTTTTTAAATGAACGATCGTTTCGCTTGATAAGACCCTTATTCATCGTCTGGTGTCGTTTAAAGCCATTTGAACAGTTTGCAGTTTGCACTGAAACTGTCTTTTGGACCTTGAACCGTTTGGTGCCCAGCAAAGTGCATTATATGGAGAAAAATCCTGGAATGTTTTCATCAAAAACCTTAATTTCTTTTCGACTGAAGAAAGAAAGACATGGACATCTTGGATGACATGAGGGTGAGTAAATTATCAGCAAAAGTTTTTTTAAAAGTGAACTAATCCTTTAAGAAAGCACCTGATTATAGCAATGTGGATATATTTTCACAAGCTATCATGTTGAAAGATGAGGTAAATACAATTACACTGTTATGATAGTTTGAAAATAAAGTACACTCTAAAAAATACTGGGTTGTTTTAACCCAGCTTTGGGTCAAATATGGACAAACCCAAATGTTGGGTTAAAAATGTCATTTAAAAATGTAAACCAATGGTTAGGTTTGTCCATATTTGACCCAAAGTTTGGTTGAAACAACCCAGGATTTTTAGAGTGTATGTTTGAAACTATAGACTATAACGTGTGTAAACGTTACATCGTTTTGATTTTCCCGACGAAACCGACCCGAGTCCTTCACATAAAACATCAATCTACAGGCTTTCATAGACAATCTAAGAAGTCGGGGAAGGTCTCGTTTTAGTTTAAGTTTCATTACAAGCTGTTCACAGATTGGCAAAACAAAAAGTGATTAATACATGATTCGTACACATATCACTTTTAAATTATGAAATAATTTAAGCTTTATTTATGTACATCTTGTGTGTTTTCTGCAGATGAAACTCCAACCAACAACTCGCATCCCGGTAAGATTCTTTTTTAGGAGGTCAAGAAAGTGTAACTAGCCTGCTAAATGTTTTTCATTAGTAGACGTCCCCCCCCCCCCCCCCCCCCCCCCCTGCACACACACACACACACACACACACACACACACCACCGTGTCCTTTCTGTGAGACATCAGCTTTGTTTTCACAGTGAAACAATGGACACCAGTGTCAAATTCTGCAAATGAGATCCATGCAACCGTGGTACCCATTTACAGAACCATCTTGTCTGTGTTTTTGACCCCCATTCCACTCAACCCCATTCACCCCCACAAACCTCTGCTTACCCCCATTCACCCCTCTCTGTGCTTCTGCAGTGAGCAGTTCCTCCAAGCACCTGAATGCTGTAACCAGTGCCTTGATATCGGGTTTGGTTGTGCTGGGTGTGACGAGCCTGGGTCTCTTCATGCTCTCCCTCAGGCTGCTCAGGAAGCCCAGCCCTTCTAGTCTGACAGGGGCCTGGAACCCCAGCTTCAGATGACCTTCATTCTTGGACCATGAGAGCATTGAATTCTGTCAACAATATTTGGTCATATTCCTATCATTGCATTTTAATCAGATCCTCAGTGCTGCTTTCTTATGTCCCAAAATTGGCATTGGGCTGCTTTTACAAACATGTTTCCCTATTTGATAATAAATGAATCTAATAGTCCCTAATAATATCAATGTTGAAAACAGTTGTTCTGCTTAATATTTCTTTGATGAACAGAAAATTCAAAAGAACAGCATTTGTTTGAAAGAAATCTTTTGTAACATTATAAATGTATTTACTGTCACTTTTTTGATCAATTCCTTGCTGAAGAAAAGTATAATTTTTTCTTCTTTATAAAAAATCTTACTGACTCCAAAATGTTAGTGTGTGTATATATATAAATGTACATTTTAAAATACCTCAGTTTGTTACTTTCTGTTTCAGGGTCTGTGATCCTTTATGTCTTGAAGTGCAGAGCACAAAATAAATGTAGATTGTTCATGATTGCAGACAATTTGCTTTATGATTTTTTTGTTGATCTTATTATGATCATATTATGACTGATGTTTTAGAGAGGTCTTAAATAAATATTCCTGGTTAAATATTAGTTGACAGCAACAGATTAGATTGAGTACTACATAATACAATATTGTGCAATGTTGTGCATTTTCTATTTTTACAAACAGAGGGAAGAAAACACCTTTTTTTGTTGTAATAAACAGCATGCCACAGATCCTGTTAACACCTGGACAGTTTTGTTCATTTGTTTTTGATATAGTACAGTTTAAATTATTTTTAGACGTATATTTAATGGTATGTTTTTTGCACAATGTGCCATTATAACCTGTTTCACATTTATTTTAGCTTTTTTATTCAAATTGTATATATGTACAACCTGAGATTTTGTCAACTGCATGTAATGGACATTTTTAATATGCGATAATATAAAAATGTATCCGAATTTTGCTCCTTTTTGGATAATTTATCAGCATTTTTATCAGTTTTCAACATATTCTTTGTGTACCTAATATCGCACAGCCTTTTTTTATTCAGCCACAAGAAATGACATTTGACAAAGACACAAACCACCCATTTAATTCCCACAGTGCCACCGTATAGATCTCCACAATCTGCATCATTTTTCAACATCCCCGATTACTGCCAGTCAAAAGCCAGAAAATATCTGATCTAGTGCTTCCCCCTCTCACTTCTTATCTTAACAAAACAAGAGCAAAGACCTCAGCTAACATATTTAACTGACTACATCAAGGCCAGCATCATATTATGATGAGGTCTGTAACATTTCCCATGGTTTTGTGTCGTTGACAATAGAAGAAGGTCAACACCCAACACTCTGATTTGACTCGAATCAGAAAATTGTTGTCCTTCCCAGGTAGCTCAGCTGACAGGTTCATATTACAATTCCATTGGTATTTTCTGTGTTCTGTGTATTTTTCTGTCTCATTTTCACATTAAACGCAACCCAATTTATACCACCAATTGGCCAGACACAAATTTCACCTCATTCGCTGTTGACATGCCATCAGGGCCTGAAGTTAACTTTTTTGGCCACCAGCCACTGTGGCAGGTGGATATCAAAATTCACCTGCCACAGAGACTTTTTACCAGCCTTTTTTTTTTTGCCTCATAGCCTAAAGGTGAAAAACGGGAATTTCACAATATTGTTCTTTAACTTGTACACATTTAAGTGCTGTCAAGTTATTAACGAAATCAATATAAGTAATAATAACTCTTAGAATATACATTTTAAAAAAATCTTTTTATATATTGATTTTGACACACACACGCACAACAGATCTATAGACTTACCGCAGCTCGTATGTAAACAAATCACCCGCGGCTGTGTCGATGGCTGATTTAGTCACGTAGACAGCTAGGTCCTGACAGCTTTTAGTTACAGCGTTCAGGAACCGTTAAGCTGAACTAAATTAATATTATTACTGGTAAATTTACCGGGTACCGGACATTTTCTCACCGGTTCCCAACTCCCAACATGTACTACATTTGCACACGCACACATCTGTGCAACTGTCATTGTTCTGGAGCCTACGTCAGCGTTACATTATCTCATCCCATCTCACCAACAGTTTAATACTCGCACATCCAAACGTAGTCAGAATAGGGCCTCATCTTCTTTCTGATCGTATCATGAACATTACGAAACAACAGTCGCTGTCATAAATCAGCCGCTCACGAACCTTGCCGTTGTCGCCAATTGACCACTTTGTATTAAAATGTCTTCTTTTACTTTTCTTTGACTCATCCTCATCTTTTTGATGGTTGTTTGTTTCAGCTGGCCTTTTTACCCCAGTAATGTGCCGCCACATTATAGCTAAGGTCCAACGCAATGAAAATGAAAACGTAAAAAAAAAAACCTAATGAATCACTCAATTCTCATTGGCTACCTGCCAATGTGGCAGGTAGATTGACAGTGTTACCCGCCAATAGCAAAATTCACCCGCATTTGGCAGGTGGTCGGGTGTTAATTTCAGGCCCTGCATGCCATAGATAGCACAACAAGAATTCAGAAATGATTTTGCAAGTTTTGAAACTCTAGTATTTTTATGGAAACTTTACTATTCGAAACTATTCCGAATTACTAAGTGATTGTTAATTTATGCTCAACACTATTAAAAGGAAAGTTAACCCAAAATTAAACAATTTGTCATCATTTACTCACCCTCATATTGTTCCAAACTATGATTTTTTTTCTTTTTCTCAAAGTCTATATATTTTGAAGTATATAGTTTCAACTGGTTTTCTCCATGTATAATGAAAAGTCAGTATAGAGTCCAATGTTGCTGTGGACCCCATTGCCTTTCATTGGACAAAGAAAACAGAAAAAAATGTAAATAATCTTTTACTTAACTTACTGACTTAATACTTTATTTGTCCCTTTAAGTGAAAATTTACCCATATCAATAACAATCACAGTTGTGTCCTTTGCACTAGAGTTCAACAGCCATGTAGCCAAATTAACAAAATCATTTTTATACCGGTTATATCTAAGCCTTGGGATACGAAAACGTCGACCAGATGGAAGTGGTTCGAATTCGGGATAAAGCATTCGAACCACTTCCATCTGGTCGATGTTTTCGTATCCCAAGGTTAAGATATAACTGCTATAAAATAAAATAAAAATTTGTTCCACAAAGAATTCTTCAGCATATCCCTTTGACAATCATTGTCACAACCATCAAATAGGTTATTATGAAACATCACTACATGTGTGATTTCATGCAGTGTCCATCAAGACTTTCAGGTAACCTCCTAAAAGGTCAGAGGTTACACTGACAGACTTGTACTTTTAGATTCAAAGAGAAGATGAGACCTATTGTGTGCTTCTTCAATGGAATTTGTACTTAGTTCATTAAATTACATGTTGATATGTTTCAGGATGTACAAAATGACAAAGACAGTGGTCATTGTTTATGGTCTAACTTTAAAGGTGATGTGTAAGGTTTCAAGTTTTGCCTCAAGCTAATGGCACCTTATCCACAAAAGTGAATTGTTCTGGAGAACCCAAACAGCCATACCAAATGGCAAATGACCTTGTTTTGTTCCAATCCAGCGGAAACTAACTTTTTTCTGCACACACACACATAGGCCTATATATATAAAGCACAAACTGAAGCCTGTCAGAGGTAATCCAACAGTGACTTTGAGACGATAACGAATCTTTAGCAGTAAGGATAACTTCAGGAGCTCTTCAAGATTTTCTCTGGGGTGCTGAGAGTCATTTGAAGGTTATTTTTGGACATTGATATAGAGCAGATCTGACATGGCTCTACTCGGCCTCTTGATTTTGGGCGCGCTGGTTCAAGGCCACCTGGCTCTTACTGTTAGTGAGTGTGGAACTTCTCTCAGGCGTCCAGGTAATACCCTGCATTTTTTTGTCCTCAATGATTATTGTGGGCTAATTGCTTTTAAACAAACTAAAATAATTGATCAGTGTTATAAGAAATAGCCTACATCAGGGAGCTTGTCTTTGTTTTACAGAGTACACCGACATCGCAGTGTATTGTGGGACTGAATCTATAAATTTGGCAATCCAGGTTTGCCCGGTTATTTACACTGGCTATAACGAGTCATTGTTGATTTTGAATCAAATGGCAAATGACCCGTTGTGTCGGGGAACACTGGATGCGACTGCGACTCCTCCGGTCGTGCGCTTCACCTTTCCGCTTAGACAATTGGACGCCTGTGGCAGCATCTTCCGCGTGAGTATTACTGCATCTTAAACTGCATTGATGATTAAGTCTTCTATGATGATTAAGAAGTGCCCAAGCCTGCAAACCATTGTGGTTACCAACAGGGGGCAGTGTTACTCCTACTCTCATTAAAG